>NC_068366.1:34593475-34775975 GCF_020536995.1 Dreissena polymorpha | reverse complement strand
ATTTGACACTGCAAAATGCCATAGAAATAGCGCTTGCCATGGAAGCTGCACATAAGGACGCCGCCGAGTTACAGTTATCGGCAGCCGCCGATGTGCCTGTCAATCGAGTTGGACATTCAACAAAACCCAAGAAATGGAAGCATCACAAACATGCCAAAGAGAGCACCAAGTGCATCCATTGTGGGAAAACTAACCACCCCTCCGATAAATGCAGACTGAAAGATGCAGTTTGTCATCACTGTAAAGCAAAGGGACATATAAAGGCTATATGTAGGAAGCTTAAGTCGGTGCAGTGTATGGAGGAAAACGTTTCAGTGATCAACACTGTGAACAAAGGAGACAACGGGAAATTCATCGTTAAGCCGAAGATTAACGATGTCGAGGTACCCATGGAGCTTGATACAGGATCAGCAGTTACCCTCATATCAAACAAGGATTTCCGAAAACGATTCGGAAATATGATGCTCGATCCTGCTTTTTCCATACTGAAGACATATTCAGGCGATGTCATAGAGCAACAAGGGACAGTTATGGTGCATGTCAGTTATAATGGACAATCGCGAACAATGCGAATTTGCGTCGTGAAAGGTGATGGGCCTGCACTGTTCGGAAGGGACTGGCTGAGTCACATCAAACTGGACTGGGACGCACTTTTTAACGTGAACTCTGTGACAACGGAAGGCCTGAAGGTACGTCTAAATTCTATACTTGACAAACATAAAGACGTGTTTAGTGACGGTATAGGACAGGTGAAGGGCATTAAGGCAAGGCTCACCCTAAATGAAAATGCTCAGCCTAAATTCATAAAGGCTAGGCCGGTACCGTACTCTATTAAGCCAAAAATAGAGAAAGAACTGGACAGTCTCGAGAGTCAAGGAATCATCTCGAAAGTGGACACCAGTGAATGGGCGACACCGATCGTTCCTGTCGTAAAAGGAAACGGCGATGTGAGAATATGCGGTGATTTTAAGGTTACCGTAAATCAATCAATCAAGGTTGATAGATATCCTCTCCCAAGAATCGAGGACATTTTCGCCAATCTGTCAAATGGGCGAAAATACAGCAAGCTTGATATACGACAAGCGCACCTACAACTAGAATGCGAGGACGAAACCAAGGAGTTGCTAACGATCAACACCCACCGAGGATTGTACCGTTACAACCGGATGCTATATGGGGTTTCTTCTGCTCCAGCTATATGGCAACGCACAATGGACCAAATTCTTCAAGGAATCCCTGGGGTGCAGTGCATGCTGGATGATATGGTGATTACTGGTGAAAGTGATAATGTGCATTTGGATAACTTACAAAAGGTGTTGTGTAGGTTACAGCAATATGGAATTAAAGTAAATAAGGACAAGTGTGAGTTTTTCGTGCCAAGGATTACATTCTGTGGTCATGAAATTGACGAACAAGGTTTATGGAAGTGTCAGGATAAAGTAGAGGCGGTATTGAATACACCACCTCCATGTGATGTTACATCACTTAGGGCATATCTCGGGGTACTCAATTATTACCATCGTTTTCTGCCAGATCTCGCGACCGTAACAAAGCCCATGAACGCGTTGCTCGAGAAAAATCGAAAATTCGTCTGGTCAAAAGAATGCCAGAGCGCGTTCGAAAAGTCGAAAACACTTCTCAATACGGAACCTGTTCTTACACACTACAACCCGGAACTTCCGGTAAGGCTCGCGTCGGATGCCTCACCGTTCGGTATTTCCGGTATATTGTCACACGTTATGCCAGATGGCTCAGAAAAGCCGATCGCGTTCGCATCAAGGTCACTTACCAAAACTGAAATGAAATATGCTCAAATCGATAGGGAAGCATTGGCAATTTATTGGGCAGTACAAAAGTATTACCCATATGTCTATGGTAGAAAGTTCACATTGGTTACTGATTGCCAACCCCTCACTTCAATATTCAGCCCGAGCAAAAGCATTCCGGCAACGACTGCCGCGCGCGTTCAGAGATATGCTATATTTCTCTCTGGATTCGATTACGATATACAGTACAAAGTACTAAAATGCATACTACTGTGGACGGATTGTCGCGTTTACCCGCGCCGTCAAAGGAAAAGGATAAAGAAATTTCAGTTGAAGATGTGTTCTACACTTCTCAGTTAGAACAAATTCCGGTCACGAGCGCGGAAATCAGCCGTGAAACTAGGCGGGAGCGCGTTATGTCACGTGTATTTAGGCAAGTACAACAAGGTTGGAATACCAATGATAATGACCCTCTTTTGAAAGGCTATTACGCGCGACGAAATGAATTGACGATTCACCACGGATGCTTAATGTGGGGCATTAGGGTTATAATTCCCATTAAGATGCGCGAACGTGTGCTTGATTTATTGCACATCAGCCATCCAGGTATCGTTAAAATGAAGGCACTAGCGCGTAGTTACGTCTGGTGGCATGGAATTGACACTGACATCGAACACATGGTTAAAAGATGCGAACCGTGTCAGATGCAACAGAAATCGCCCGCGAAAGTTCAGTTACACCCGTGGGAATGGCCTACGTCAAGTTGGGAGCGAATACATGTAGATTTCATAGGTCCATTTCTTGGACGCATGTTTTTGGTTATCGTAGATGCTCATTTGAAATGGCCAGAAGTCATCGAAATGAAATCGATAACTTCTGAAAGAACAATTGAAGAATTGCGTACAATATTCGCAAGATACGGCTTGCCCATGCAATTAGTATCAGACAATGGTTGTCAATTTACATCTGAAGAATTTTCTCTGTTTATGAAGAGAAACGGGATATGTCATATAAGAACTGCGGTAGCAAAACCGTCCACAAATGGTCTTGTGGAAAGGTTCAATGGCTCTTTCAAATCTGCAATGTGCGCTTTAATGCATGAAAACACCGATTTCAATTTGAAGATCAACTCTGTCTTGTTGGCATATCGTAATACGCCACATTGTTCGACGGGGGAAACTCCTGCAAAACTGTTTTTCGGTCGGAATTTGCGCAATAAACTTGATTTGATGATACCCGACACACAGACACGAGTCACTAATGGTCAAATGCAATTGTCAATGGCTGACAATAGAAAAGTTCGCGAATTCGAATTAGGCCAACGTGTCTTAGCGCGAGATTTCAGACCTACTTCAAGGGAAAAATGGATCCCTGGGTCAATAGTTTCTCGAGATGGTCCACAACTATACAAAGTAGATATCGGGAATAATATGACATGGAAACGCCATGTTGATCAGCTTCGCGCGTCGGAAATGCAGAAGTATTCTGTTATAAATGTACCTGTTTTCACACCCTTAGAAACTACTTTAAATGCCGCGAACACAAATGTCAGTGACCTTCAGCCGGCACCGAATTCGATGTAAATAAATGAGTCCCGGGATAATCGTTGTAATGATACGGATGTACGATTGCCAGAAAGACGCTATCCATTACGCAATAGAAGACCGCCCGAACGCCTGCAGTACTAATGACACTGATGGTTTAATGTTAAGCCCATTACGTTTTATAGTGGCATACAGACATTAATTTTAGTTGGCAGGAGAGAAAGACAGGTCCTCAGTTGTTTTTACAAACTTTGTCGAATTCGAACGCTCGCTAATGTTCTTTGATTGCATGCTATAATGAATAAAAGGTCATGCTTAGTTAAGAGGTCATGAACTTGAAATGTTCAAGGTTTTATTGATTATTCATTATAATTGTTAGAATTGTGTACATTGATATTTACATGTAAACGCATGTGTTTGTATGTTAATTTTTATTTACATGTATGATCAATGAAATTAAAAGGGGAAAATTGTTGTGTATTTAGATAATGCCGCTACGCCACGCCTTCTTGTAAATGAAGCGTAGCAACGCACCGCCCCATGTTCTTCATAACTGCATGTTGACCTCTGATCTGGTTAGTTAGTTGTAAGGCATTGATTGCTTCTATCGTTGAATGATAATAAAGTAGCCACTGAAATAATATGCGTTTCACTTCGTTTGTTTACCCAAACACAACAGTCACGTCAACAATGTCGCCTGTGAGGAAAATTATAATTTTCACCGTACGAACTATGACAATATAAGCCAATACCGCGCACTCGAATTTCTAAACGATGATGATGATGATGCTGATGCTGATGCTGCTGCTGCTGCCCGATGATGATGATGATCATGATGATGATGATGATGATCATGATGATGATCATGATGATGATGATCATGATGATGAGGAGGAAGAAGAAGATGATGATGTTGATGATGATGATGGTGGTGGTGGTTGTGGTGTTTGCGGTGGTGGTGGTGGTGGTGATGATGATTATGAAGATGATGATGATGATGATGATCACGGGGCTTACGTCAATATAACCCATTTGAAACAAACACGATGTGTTCGTAAGTTCTAACTTATTGGAAAAAAACACTGAGCTTACGTCAATACTAACCCATTGCAAACAAACACGAAAACGACGTCATACTAACCGTTTGGAACAAACAAGATGCATTTGTTAAACCTTACCCAATGGAACCAGCACGCTGTGTGCGTCAATCCTTAAATGGTGGAACAGACGATTTATAACCAGCAAAACATAGTATAATATACCATACGCATCAAGTCATTAGAGGAAGTATATTTGCAAAGTGTAGATACATATATTTAGAAATGCTGCGTGCCGGATTTTTTAATGTTCAATTGTCAAGAACAAGTACAAAGTCAAGTGGCTGTTGAATTCGATATTACGCAAAACGATCAAATTCGTACAGTCACCGACTGTTATTTCATAAAGAGTGACGCTCTGGATTCATATATTTGTATTATGTAAGTATTAAAATGCACAATTATATTTATGTTTTGATATTTGTCTAGTTCGTTTTTTTTTGTTTTTTTGTGTGTGTAACTGATACGTGTATAGCTCAAACATAATGTTCGGGCACGTTTTGTTCATCTATATACTGCTGTGTTAATGCTTCCGCGAATGTTTGCCTTATTTGATGCAGAACATTTGTTTTATTTATAAATATATTCATTAGTGTTTCATCTACACGTTTTTAATTCACCAGCAAACATTTCATATAAATGAGCTTTTATATAAATGAGCTTAATTTAACGAAACCGTGTTCAAATGATTTTTTGTCAACAGTATGTTTATGCTCAATATTGTTTTCTGTATTCACTATGAACTATTTGTTCTTTTTAAAAATCAGATTATTCAACTTCATGATTGAAATATGAATTTTAACTTAAATTGAATTATGCACCAAAGCACCGGTTTGTCATGTTTCCTTCGGCATTATAGCTGCAGATGACAGCAAAGGTGTGCCGCTTCAAAATGATTATTTGTCAGTCATGTAAACCATAAATCAATATTGAACCCCGAATAACAAAACGATTGATTTTTAACATAAATGTTTGTAAATACCGTCAACATGTGTAAAACGTTAACAATCATCAGTTTATGATGTCAATTAAAATGTAATACTTTTTTGAAGAATTTGAATGTTTTTGTGTGTTATATACAATGCAGTTACTTGCTTGCAAGTACGATTTTATATTCATACTTTTTTGCTATGCATAACAATATAAGATGTAAAAATTCGAATAGTCGTAGTAGTAGTAGTAGTAGTAGTAGTAGTAGTAGTAGTAGTAGTAGTAGTAGTAGTAGTAGTAGTGGTACTATAGTAGTAGTGGTACTATAGTAGTTGTAGTAGTCGTAGTTTCTAAATCACATAGCTTAGACTTGATGTCGCGCTTTGCAACACGTGTCATCAATATATTGGACTAGGCTACACAACTACACTACTACGTCGTAGTGATCTCTGATAACATTAGCTTCCTTGTATTAAAACTAAAAGTCTGTGCTCAATGCGAAAGAAGTTCACAGACATAGTTTGAAAGGAGATAAATTGAGTAAGTACTGTAATATGTAACAGTTATGAAATTATCAATTAAATCTTCTTACACATGTTTTATTAACTCCATATACTTGCTAACAATCCATTGTTTGTCACAATTCAGTAATTCCAATCCAAAAATACGCTCCATGTTTGTTTGCTATGACGCTGTCAGCCAGCTGTGTAGGAATACGACCTACATTTTCAATTGCACAATATAATTTGTTATTCCTAACTATTGTTCTCCAAAATTAATGGCTTTCACTTGTATTATTAATCTAAGGATGCATTTGTGTATTGCATTTTGGTAAAGTTATGTTCCAGTTGCAAATGCTTTGGAACTATTTCGTTAGGCGTAGGAAGCCTATTCATCATTTAGTTTCATGTTTCCATTGTATTATTAAAATGTTTAACAGAATTTAAATGCAGAACATTTCTGCCTGATATTATGTATTAATGTTATGTGTTTTAATACAAATTGCTTTTTATAATGTAACAACTCATATTATTGACTTACTTCGTTGATTTAGGATTCCGAAATGCTGTTTAGGAAAATGGCTCTTTGTAAACTTGTTTTATTGGTTAAGGAATTCCTAAGTGCACGTTGATTGGTTGGGACGCCTAAGTTTCGGAATCCTAAAGCATCTTCACTATAAATAGCGCGCAGCATCACGGATTCTTCACCTCGGTCAATGACTCAAAATCCACGTCATTTAAAAGTCGGAAACCTACCAGCTTAAGCTAAAGCCATCATAATGGTAGGGAATAGTTCTGTAAAATCTTAAGTATTCTTTTAAGTTATTTAAAATAGTAATCAAGTAACAGTGATGCTGCCCACCTTCATCATACTTATAGTTATTTATTCGTAAACCAAACTTCTTAAGACGCGTTCTACGATTTGAATGAATAGATTTGTTAAACCTTAACTCGGTCGTTTGTTCTATCCTGACAACTTAGAAGTGTCTAAGTATTACAATTGGTGTCAGAAGCGCGGTTTATTTTTAAATAATTTTCCGAGTGACACGAACCCAGCCTAACGTTAGAAAGAAAAACAAACACATTGATATTAAAGCAGTTTAAATTTGTTCAATCATACAAATCAGTAAACCGAGGTCACACCCAACTATAACTACGTGCAACTACAACTAATACATTATCTACACCACATAAAAGATGGCATCCCCAGACCCTGATATCTCATTTAATCTTCGTTCAAATAATGACACTTCAGACAACTTAAACACAGAAAATCAGCACCATGAGAATGACGAAAATGATACTCAAAACCATCGCCCTTCAGTTGATCGACACATGCCCGATGACGATCGTTTTGTCAATGTGACAGGCGATGCAGAACACTATTTCTCTTCAAACAATAACAGTTCACACACACATCGTGAAACACAACTTAGTAGACCACGATTCGAACATCGAGGTAACTTTGCACCCCCTGCAATTCCAGTAGTTCATCCTTCATTGATAAGGCCAGATAATTATGAGGGCTCCGGTGACTTTGAAGCATACATGTCACATTTTGAGGACTGTGCAGAGCTCTCTGGATGGGATGATAAATCCAAATGTCTTGTCTTGGCCAGCTGCCTACGTGGCTCTGCAAGGTCATTCTACATGAGCTTGCCCCAATCTGAAAAAAGGGATTATTTTCTGCTCTGTAGAAGACTTGCTTCGCGCTTCAGTAACAGCAAGCATCAAAACCTTTGGCTTTTGAAGTTCGAAAGCCGGCGCAGGCAAAGGGGTGAATCAATTGCAGCTCTAGCGGATGACCTACGCCAGTTGGCCCAGAGAGCCTACCAAGACCTGGACATACATTCCCAAGAGCATTGTTTCCACCTCAAGGTCCCTGGGCTGAAGAGGACTATCCAGATCTTTATATGGATATCGCGCAATTGCTTGGGATTGAGGACCGGTTGGTTGCAAGGGTGCAGAAGAGGAGCGACATTGTGTTCCAGGCAATAAGAGAATCGGAAATCGACATTATACCATCTCCAATGTCGATCCACCTATCTGATCCATCATCACCCGTCCAGCTACCCCTCCAATCCATGCCATCCTTTGATTTGTCTCCTCTCCCCACAGTGTCTGCATCTTTATTGATCATCCCTGTACCAACTTCAACCCCCGCAATCACCCCTCTCCGAAGGACCAATGAGGTAACTGCCGTCATCGCCTCCACAGCCAACACTTTACTCTCCAGCCAGACTCCATCATCAACTACCACAATCACCCCTCTCCGAAAGACCTATGAGGTAACTGCCGTCATCGCCTCCACAGCCAACACTTTACTCTCCAGCCAGACACCATCTTCAACCAATCTGTCACCTATTAACACATCTTCCGTCCGTCTTGTTCCAGCCATTATGTCGAAGCCTGCAGCCACACTCCACGCACCCATCACTGCCAACCTGCCTTCCCTGCCAACAGCATCTGTTTTCAAGCCACCATCAACTATTAGGAGTCCCATCACCACTTCATCAATGTTACCCACAACAACAGTCCCTTTTTCTGTCCGATGCCTTCTATCACCTATTAGAGGTTCAACACCTGTATATCATCCAACATCCCCAACCACCGAGGCTCAAAGCGAGGTCGCGAGGTATTCCCCTTCTCCATTGTCTGTGGTGGAACACTACGTGCCGACCCCTGCCAACACACTCCTACAAACACATGCGACAGCCCTTCTGGTCAGTGGGGCCATGCCTCTGCTACCCCCTTCCAAACGTGATTGGTCTTCTGTTCCGGATGAGGCAATTACGCTCGTACAAGGTTTACGCTGGCCACCAAAAGGATGGAGGAACCTATCTCCTGACTGCCGATTACTTGCACTGGAGTATGCTGCAACATCCATCCTCCAGTCCACTGCTGTATCATGGAGCATCACCAACCGATGTCTGTTGGTCCACCAATTTCAGCACCTGATGCTCCCTGGTACAGCAGGTATTCTCCTGGACAACAGTGGAAAGGCCCGCAACTACTTACACGAAACAGTCCGAGAGATTGCCAGCGGCGTCAGCTCTCTTCCAACTGAAGTCAAGTCGACGATACTAAGGACCCTCCCAGAACATCAAGACGATCCTCTCCTGTCCATCATCAAGGACATTCCAGTCAGGCCCTGAAGGAAGAAGATGTCATGTAAACTTTGAATGTTTAAAGTTGTTAAGTATTAATAATTAAATTTTATTAAATCATATGTTTTAAATGACTGTTTAAATTTAATGACATAAAAAAAAGTACTTGTGCTTGTACATTTCAAACTCCAGGAGGAGTTTATTTCTTTAAGGTAGGGGAAATGTAATATGTAACAGTTATGAAATTATCAATTAAATCTACTTACACATGTTTTATTAACTCCAGATACTTGCTAACAATCCATTGTTTGTCACAATTCAGTAATTCCAATCCAAAAATACGCTCCATGTTTGTTTACTATGACGCTGTCAGCCAGCTGTGTAGGAATACGACCTACATTTTCAATTGCACAATATAATTTGTTATTCCTAACTATTGTTCTCCAAAATTAATGGCTTTCACTTGTATTATTAATCTAAGGATGCATTTGTGTATTGCATTTTGGTAAAGTTATGTTCCAGTTGCAAATGCTTTGGAACTATTTCGTTAGGCGTAGGAAGCCTATTCATCATTTAGTTTCACGTTTCCATTGTATTATTAAAATGTTTAACAGAATTTAAATGCAGAACATTTCTGCCTGATATTATGTATTAATGTTATGTGTTTTAATACAAATTGCTTTTTATAATGTAACAACTCATATTATTGACTTACTTCGTTGATTTAGGATTCCGAAATGCTGTTTAGGAAAATGGCTCTTTGTAAACTTGTTTTATTGGTTAAGGAATTCCTAAGTGCACGTTGATTGGTTGGGACGCCTAAGTTTCGGAATCCTAAAGCATCTTCACTATAAATAGCGCGCAGCATCACGGATTCTTCACCTCGGTCAATGACTCAAAATCCACGTCATTTAAAAGTCGGAAACCTACCAGCTTAAGCTAAAGCCATCATAATGGTAGGGAATAGTTCTGTAAAATCTTAAGTATTCTTTTAAGTTATTTAAAATAGTAATCAAGTAACAGTGATGCTGCCCACCTTCATCATACTTATAGTTATTTATTCGTAAACCAAACTTCTTAAGACGCGTTCTACGATTTGAATGAATAGATTTGTTAAACCTTAACTCGGTCGTTTGTTCTATCCTGACAACTTAGAAGTGTCTAAGTATTACAGTACTACTAAGAGACCAGTTTCACACTACTACCGTTGTTGCTATTTTTAGATATAACATGACGCGTCGAATATCAGATCTAGGCTGAACGTGTGAGAATATCGATGACTATATACCAGTTGATTATTAGTATTTACATTTGGGGTTTTAATGATCACTGACCGGTTTCAATAACGTCAAACATATGCATGGAGGCATAGGTTTAGTTAATAAATTGAGGATCGAAGGTGTAAGTAGTGTGTTGAATAAACCATAAGACAAAGCCATGTAAAAGGCGAAGTACATGACACTATTTAAATGCTATTTAAAAAAAAATAAGTTGAAACAAGAGCTGTTTTGTGAAACACAATGCCCCCTATTGAGCCGCTTTGACCTTGAAAAATGACCTTGACCTTTCACCACTTAAAATGTGCAGCTCCATAAGATCTACTCGCGAAATTTCTGGGATTCCAAATCATCGGTTACGCCTTTATTTATAGAAAAAAAATAAGTTATGGTGTTCTTATATACACGTATGATCTATGAGACTTAGATGAGGCGAAATTAAATAATATTTAATACAAAGTAAATGATGTTAATTGAATCGTATTATGTCTTCATTTTTATGGATAAGGATAATCTTGTTTGAAACATGTTACGCAAAATTACTACATTATTGAACGGAGAATGATGGATTGTTTAAGATATTTAATGCAATTAAAATTAAACTACTCCTTTAAAATATAATATTTCACTTCAGTAAAATTGAGAACTACAATGCCTACCATACCTATCCTGCTAATAATTGGAGCAGTGGTTCTAGTCATGATGATCGTAGGATTGATTATGTACTGCAAACAACAAGGTGTTCTTCGAGGACCGAGAACCAGAGTAACGGGTATAACAATAAAAATATGTGTTTGAGAAATATTTTGTAACGGTCATTTGAAAAGTTTCTTTTATTTAGAGAATATCAGAATTGTTTGTGTAATTCTGCCGTTTAGTGAAAGGGGAAGAAAACCGTGTACGTTACATGCCTATAACCTTTACCGATTGCAATTTTCAGTTGTCGTGCAAGACAGACATACACATGTCAATGCTACTTTTCGTCCTACTGTTCATAGAAGCAGCAATGTGTCTTGGTCACAATATGGGGCTGGTTTCAAGTGTCTGATTTTGACAATCGGTTATAACGACAATCGACAAACCATGCAGAACCAAATGAATCCTATCCGCTTAAGTAACACAGTGGAGCTGATAGAAGATAATTAAGAAGAGAAGACATATATCCCGTTTGACTCAGCCCCAAAGGAGCGAAATGTGTATATTTTTCACAATATAACACTGAATAATACTTTTATTATTGACAATGTATTTCTGTTTACTATGTGTGTTCTTTTATAATCCATGTTTCGTACTTGAGATTTTCTATTCACTCGAAGTTATCAAATATTTGTATATATCTTTATAATGCTTGCACATGTGTATACTCAGCTATAGTTAAACGCATTGAATGAAACTAAATAATGGTTGTTTTCATTGCAGCATGAACTGGTCGCTATGATTATTCGATTTATACATGTGTCGGTTGATACTTCATATTTAAACAAAACAAAGTAGGACTGTGTTTATGATGAGAATATAATCATTATAAATTACAGCATTCGTTGATACAAAAAAGTACCAATTGAATTGTAAGTAGGTCTTTGTAGTATATGCGATTTAAATGCAATTTATAAATACGTTCATATATGTTCGAGAAGGGGAGCGATTTATCTTGATTTTATTATCACAATGCCCGTTTTAGTTCGGTAAACGTGACATTCTCAAGAAAATGATTCGAGAGCGTCTGAATCAGCTTTAGGCTTTCTATGAAGTCACGCTATAATAGATAGCTTTGAACTTAATGAAACGAAAGGCAACTGCAGACAGTTGCACCAGCAGAAAAGAACTTCTGCGCATGGTTTCGCTAATGTTTGTTTCCTACATAACATTATGTACAAACGAAAATAGTCAACAACAACAAACAAGTAATGAATCATGAGACATTGCCTAAGAATGCGCAATTAACAGCCTTTGATTTTAACATCTTATTTCTTAGACCGCGTAGTCACTTAATAGAAACACACACAACTTTAATGATTAAAGTACATGCATTTTAAACATGTACATTCTAAAATAACATATTCGGGTTTACCGTTGTGTCAGTTAGTAATGTGTTAAGAAGAACATTGACACACTTGACGCATTATTTTAAGACATATATGTGCGGTTATTTGTTCTTAAGCAGTTACCGCAATATGTGTCCCCGTTGTTGAATTACTAGAAACAAAACAAGTTTTTGCAAATGTTTAAATAGTGTGGTCCTTATAAAAAATCCTGCTTTTTTCGCTTTCGAATTATTGTTCAAGAATGCATTTCTTACCAGATGACGTTACAAATGTATCAACAAATACAATAATATTCGAGATGACAAGAAAAGTAAAACACTCTGATTAAGACATACCGGCAGCCCGGACACATTTACTGAAGGATATAATTTAACGACTCGTGTTTACGACCATCGGTAAACAGTTACATGTGAGGAATTTTCGCTCAATCAGCTTCACATTTCACAATTATGAGCAAACAATTGATACTCAATGAATCGAACGTTCAGATTCAGATTGCATGTGCTGTACAAAAGGTTTTGATTAATAGCTATTACATTTTAACGTGAACGTAACACTGTACATAGTAAAGCGCGCGAGGAAAGAGACGATGTGAAAGACATAGACGATGTGGTGTTTACTCTTGTTATGATTGTGCTTATGTATACTAACATTCAAGCGTTAAGCTAGGCGGAAAAATTAAAATAATCGGGCACGTAAAATATTTATTTTTTAATTTGTAAACGATCTTTTGAATATGAGTTATGATTGTAAAGCGGAGTTAAGTTTAAATAATAATAATAAAGCAAAATCAGGTGCATGTTTTTACTTTAAATTTGAATTTGACCGAAACATTTTGATGTATTAAGAGGAAAATTAATTCCGTACAATTATAAAATAACTTAATAAGACACACACAATTGTCTTGATCCAGATGTATATTTTTGGTGCACTGGTAACGTTTCGCAAATGTTGACATTTAAAAATAGATTGATGTACACAAAATACATTGATTCAGATATAAATGCTGTTCATTGATAACTAACAACATTGTTTTAAATTTAATAATTACTGTCTAGTGGGGAAGTCGGGTAATGGTGTAGTGGGCCATAAAGGGGCGGCTCTATCCGATAACTCTGATCGAGTGTCACCCAAGGACGTCTGTGATGGTAAAAAGAAATGACGGAATCGAGGCGATGCTAGTTAAAGTTCTTGTAGTTGACGCAGTGAAAACACTTGAAAGTACGCAAGAAGAGGTATTATAGGCGAGCGAAACTTGAAACTTAATCCGAATAGAGAAAGACTATCGATACATAGCTTTTTGCTTAACAGAATGCGTCGCCGCCTTTCTTCTTTACATATAACTTCTAGATAACTTTAAGAATGTGATAAAGAAGTGAACGTAATTGCACCAACGCTATATGACTACTATGGGATGTACATAAAGGAAAGCGAAGCTAAAAGTAAAATAAAAAAAAGAACCAAATGTGTTTTTGGATTACATGCTTGCATTTTTATTGTATTACAAAGACGTTTGTCGTTTCACTGACGACGTAAAAGCTTCAATGACCTGAGTTTTTGAAGACTATGTGAAGATTAGAGCTTCAAGCATTTTTCAACGCCGAATAAATGTGTTTGTCGACATTGCTGACCCAAACTTTAAGGTTTGACACGGACGGTTGTTTTCCCATCCATTACTGTTGCGTAACAACAAGCCTCGATTACACTTGTCATTGCATAATCACTCGTTACACCATAGCGAATTATTATATATTGAATTTTTAAGAACGATGTCATCAGTATGCGATGTTCACGCACACTACACACGTTTAAATAAAGCGTGCATAGTTTTCACGAAAAAAGCAAGAGATGTGTTTGTCAGAAACACAATTCCCCCTATTGCACCGCGTTGAAGCCATATATTTAACCTTTGACCTTGAAGGATGATCTTGACCTTGACATTTTACCACTCAAAATGTGCAGCTCCATGAGATACAAATGCATGCCAAATATCAAGTTGCTTTCTTCAATATTGCAAAAGTTATCGCAAAACTTTTACCAAGGTTAAAGTTTTGGGACAGAATGACAGAGTGACAGAATGACAGATAGACAGGCCAAAAACACTATACCCCCAATCATTCGATCCGGGGGCATAAAAATGCTATCGTGTATGATATGTGAAGACTTTCTTATCCGTATAAACCGCGACGTTTGTGTGCTATCATCACATTGCTCCGATTATCCCTAAAACGTCTTGAACTGTTATAGGCATTTTAAGTATATTTGTATATACATTTATTACCCGGTTCTTTCAGTCGCATCGTCACGTATACGATTAGATATTATAGTATTATAGATATCTATAAGATTTATAAGACCGTGGGTATTCGTTTTTCTGCTATACGTTTACATTTTTCTGTGTGAAAGTATGTTCGTTGTTTAGTTATTTACATGCATTTAGTATTAAATATACATGTATGAAACTGAATTCGAACTATTGCCAAATAGGGCTGTCGGGAAAGTGGATATTATAAAAAAAAAATTGTTGATACCAACTTATCTTTACTGATTAGGTAATAACCGTAACTGGCGTGTTCTACAGTAGGGTAGTTATAATATTCGAATTGAGATATGAAGTAGTATCAGGTGCAAAGCTGTCAAAAATCAAAATAATGGTCATCGTGATCGTAATGTTTGTGAATTGTCTGTTTTTTGTAGTTGTTAAGATATGGAAACAGTGTAATTCATGATACAATGCGTTTAAGGACAATTATCATGACAAATAAATCGTATTAAGGTTTGTCAGACTATTTAAGAAGAGAAACTTAGAGTGACAGTAAAAAAACAGAACATGCTTAAAAAACAACATAAAGTACCTTTTAGATGATGTGTTTTTAAAATGCTATACGTAATTCAAATTTTTAAATTATTTAGAATGATTAAATAGAAATTATGAATGTTCAAAGTCAAATAAAGTGATATGAATCGATTTTAATTCATATTCTATATTCCATCTAGAACCTGTTTTGAAATGTTAAAGATATTATTTTTGGGTTAAATACAAAGAAATAAACTTAAATCACTCAGCTTGGCATTTAGCATTTTAATTATCAAATATATAAATAAAAAACGTTTTTGCATCAACAATTTCAAACAAAAAATACACAACCGATATGAAAGCTATCAGTTATCGGCTTCTTATCAAAATGTATTATTTTATTGTATTCAATACGTAGAGCAATACGATTTTTTTGCATCCAAACATTTTGCATTATGGATTTTTCCGTATAATAGCGCCCCAGTGTTATTTATGCATTCTTGATAATTAACTAAGAAATTTCTCAAAACATAAAGTATGAAAATGACATCGCGTGTGTGTTACCGATTCAACTTTTTGAGGAAGGTTAGCTTTAGGCCGTTTTTACTTGTAAATGGTTTGCCTTGAATACTATTTATTTGTTGCCGATCATACCGATGAAGTAAGAGCTATAACAATCAAAATAAATCAGTTTAGATTATTTGGTTAGACAAACGAACAAAAATCAAAATGGCAAGCAAATCAGTTTTTATATGCACTTAAACACAATCGTTTATTCCCTAATATTGTAAAAATACAAAAGTACAATAAAAAAATACTCTTACTAACGGCAAAATAATAATCTCATTCTATATAGAAAATGAATGGTTTATAGCATTTTGTTTAAAATCATTTTAAGGTTAATGAGGTTTATTGTGTCTCAAGTAATACATGAAGAAGAAAAGCTAATTGTGCACACACACTGCACTCTGACAGCACACTACTCAATAATCTTTCCTGTTATTTGATTACATCGATACACTAGTTGAATGTAACATACACGGTTTAAAGCGGACAGACGACTTTAAATCGTGTGTTGTTAAACTCGGTGACCGATAACATAATCTATGTAGTTCAAAATGCAAACAGAAACTAGATTCGTTTTAACAGTGCACACACCATTAAAGGACAAGGTCATGCTAATCATAAATCGCATGTCACATTTAAGATATAGTCGTCTCGAAATTGTTACACCGAGGAACTGATTGTAAGTATAAATACGTACGTTTAAAAGACTCCGTATGCCATGTCAAATCTACACAACCATAAACCTAAAAACTTATTATTTTAGCTTAAAAAACAAGTTCGTTGTAAAGAAATGACATTGAGAGCTGTTGAATCTCACAGACTAAGCTGTTTTAGAAACAATTGTTAAAAAAGAGTCATACTATATATTTTGTAGCGGATTCTGAGAATGGCATCGATATTGTTCCGTGTATCAAAAAAGTACATTGCAATTTCGGAAGTTTATGTCAAAGCTTGCTACGAATCCATAACGTCCAGATCCGCATAATGCAGGATAATAGGTCTTTCGAGTTTCACACTTATGAGTGACTAAATGTAGCCATCACGTGGTCATCCGCACTTTGTGTATAACTGCTTTATAAATATATTATACTATCAAATTGATCATGCGTTCGCAGCTTTCTTGCACCATGACGCAAGCTACAGATAAAAGACAATGTTAACAATTGGTTAAGATCGGGAATTTCAATACATAGAACATAGTTTGACCTATTCCCCGAAAATGATGATATATAATTTGTCAATGAGTGGGATTACACAAATAAATACGAAGAACATAGTTTGACCTATTACCCGTAAATGATGATTAATAAGTTGTGAATGAGTGGGATTCCACAATTTTAGACATTTGATACGTATACGTAAGACATTTCAAAAGCCGCCCTTTCATTACAAGTAGTGCTGAATGTAAAGCGGTTACGTCGCAAAAAAAGACGCAAAATTGATAGTTATTTTGTGAAAATAGAGCTAAATTTTTAATACACATATAGATTCTTAATGCGTATTAAGGAACCTTTATAAAATTTATGTAAAGAATATAAAGAAGTCGAGTAAGTTTAAGAACCGTAGACTTAAATTAATAAAACATTGTTTTAGATTAAAGATGTAAGATCTTTATATGAATATAAATCGTTATGTAATCAATATAAAAGATCCTTATATATAGATATTATGTATTGATATGAAGATATGTGGATTTGAATATTTCTATGAATTTCAGACATAAATATACGAAGCTATTCGTTATTTATGTATTGGTCACACATCATTATATAAAGTGCTTTCATCATTATAATACTACTGTAGAGTGAAATTTACGAGCCAAATATTTTGCACGCACCGGACAATTGACGTTACTTTCAATCTGACCAAGTTACATTGAATTCCCTTTATTGGATTTTGAGAAGAAGTGCTGACAAGGAAATTATATTTTTTGACCTTGCGACCTTGACCTTGACTCAAATAAGAATTCCTGACAAAATGCACAACTAGGCTTAGTACTGATCACTCCAAGTTTCATTGAAATGCCTTGTGGGGTTTATGAGAAGAAGTGCTGACAAGGTTCCAGGAACATCCATCCGGATGTCCACACAGATCTCTGGACAGCACAAAAACAATATGTCTCCCCCCATATGAGGGAGACATACTTTGCATCTTTATGTTTTTGGTGTTCGTGCAAGTTATTGACACGACACGAAACCATTGCAATTTTTTGCACATTCACACACACATACACACGGACAGGGAAAACACTATATGCCCGGCCCTGTAGCCATTTCATGGTGGGGGAGTAAAAACAAAACATTGCTAAATCAATCAATTTAAGATGTTTAACGTATTTTTCAAATTGTTTCTGCATATAAAGACGATATGGGGTTATACAATAACGATTTATGTTTATATAAAGGTAATTTGCCTTTATATAAACAAGTAATGCCTATATACCATGAACAAATATTCGTTATCATTATTACATAACGATTTATGTTCATATAAAGATATTTTGCCTTCATATAAAGAAATAATGCCTTTGTACAATAAAATATTATCTGTGTATAATACATTCGTATCTGTATATTTTTAAATTTATCTATATATAAGACAATTATATCTTTATGTATTAAAGTTTTATCTGTATATATTCAAATTATGTATTTATATATTGTGATTATGCATACATATAATTGTTACAAGCATTCATGCACAGTCAGATAGACGTAATATCACAAGTTTTGGTATTATAAGACAGTCAAGGCGTTCTTTGCTATTTAAAATGCGTTATTGAGTAATTTATTTATTTTTTGTATAATTGTTTTGATGTATGTAGATGAATTTGGCGTAGGTGATTTTGAGTTGTCAATAGAACATTCTATAGTCCATGTCCCATCTGTGAAAGCATGTGTAATTAATCGTTCGTTGAAGGCCTTATTTATGTCCTTCAAATACTTTCGTAATTTCTTAACTGCGTACAGCATGTATCGAGTAAAAATGCATCGCGCAGTTATGATAGATAAGCATGTTTACAATGCATGTTTTGTTTAACTGCATCGTACTCGAAGACGAAAAGTCTAATGGCATACTACTCGTCGCATAAATCTTTATATGGCAGATTCGATAACTTATATTATGTTGTTTTATTGTTCGTGAATATGTAGTTTTTTGTCTGTAAATATCTGTTATGCTTTTTGGCTTTTCTCTTTGTTTATTTTATAACTTTTTGACATTAACGTTTATACTAATAGTCATTGATGCATGTATTTGCAACTATGTTGTGAATGTCTTTGCTTATTATAATATAAGATGAATTAATATTTAATAGATATAATCAAGTAAGGATGTATCCGTTGCGAGATAGGGAAGAAGCGCCGGGAACTACCCATTTTGGAGACCATGTGAAGATCGGTGCTACGTCATTAGAACTCGTTAGTAATGTAAGCCGAGTTTCCATTGACGCAATGAAACATATTGACAATCATTAATTCTTGTTTAGTTTCTGGAAGTAAATGTTGTAGAGGCATTTTGTGCTAAGAAAAGTGTGAGAATAAAATTGATATAGCTTACTCCGTTGGTGTCATGGCGCTTATGAAACATCAACAGTTATTTTTCCTGCGACGCTACTTATTATTACGTTCAAGATGTGTTTTGTATGTCAAAAATTAAATTTTTTCTGGAACGAATGACATGTGGATTCTATTATTTGGAAATACAACGTCTGATTTTACAATGTTCATTATTGTGCATTGTACTTCAAGTGTGTAAATATTATCGCAACACTTTGTTAATCAAATAGAAAGTCTTACCCATGATGTATTTCTTGTACCAATGATGCTTTTGCATGATTTGTTCATTTTTCTTAGATTAAAACTCCATCGATAATTGATATTTTCTAGCATATTGTTCTTCGTTAAATATTTACGAATGAGCAAGCAATTTGGTACGCGTTTTTTAAATGTTGCCATCAGAAACAGTATTATTTTCACTCATATTAATTCAAGCATTTTCATTCCAAGTGTGTTCGATTTCTTATACCCTCTGTTTCATTGTCAACTAGATTTTTGTCCACCTATGAGAAATAAACAAGTAGTAAATAAACAATGTATTAACGATTCCATACAATATTAATTTTAAGAAGCAGCAAGTACTAATATTTTTCATCACGGAGTTACATTGCATCAGTAATGAATCTGGATACATTGTTAAATACTGTAGTCTATTTTTAAATTTGAAGTTTGGCCAGTTAGATCAATTTTGATATTTTGTTCGTAGATCTTTATAGATGGAGCAAGTAAGAAAGAAGCGATATTCCGATTCAACATTGTTTGCGTTACATAGTTTGCATTTACGTTCATCTCTGGGTATGTTATTATATCTACCAGTTTCTATTTCTAATTTATGAGCGCTAAGTCTAAATCTGGATAACTATTGATGTAATTTCTATTATAAATGCAATCTAAATATTGTTCATAAGCGAATTTAGTCTTAAACATTCTGTAGTATTATAATTTCGGTTGGTTATAAATTGTATCCTGCCAATTTTGTATAAACTGATCTTTTATTCTCTGGTTAATTTCATAAGAATAATTACAGTTGTCATTTAAATTATTGCAAAATATACCATGCCCTTGTTGTTCTAATTGTTGTTTTACAAATGCATACCACATAATGGTGTTATAATTATTATTCTCATTATAAAGATTACATTGTTCGTTATAAAAATTGTTCACCAAAGAGTCCGGGTTTTGCTTAATTTTAAACCAATAACTGATTACACGTTTTTTGCATATTATAAAAAGTGGAAATCTGCCTAATTCACCCAAAACAGCTGCATTAGAGATCTGTGAGCGTACACCTAGAATAGTTTAACAAAATTTAAAATGAAGTTAATCTACTTCTTTAATGTTGTGAATTTCCCATATTTCAGATCAATATAGAATAATTAGAACAACTAGGGAGTCAAATAGAGCGAGTGTTTTTAGTGCTTAGCTTCACTTTACTAAAAATGGACAATACATGATTGTAAGCTTATAAGGCTTGTTCATTAGTTGCCTTAATAGCAATCCATATATTACCAGTGTAGTGTATTTTAAGGCCCAAGAGGCAGAATTTATCAACAGTTTCAAGAGCCTGTTGATTAATAGTCCAGCTATACAAACAAGTACTTTTCCTTTTTTCAAATATGCAAACTTTAGTTTTGTTTACATTTATTTTTAATCCCCATTTACAGTAGTATTGATAGAAAGAATTTAATTGTAATTGTAGCCTTTCTTGATTTGTAGTAAATAAAGCAATATCATCAACAAAATTTAACATATAAATATATAATAAGAGAATATCTTTTTTCGGTTAAATTATTAATATTAATACAAACATTAATGTCATTTATGAATAAATTAAATTATAAAGGTGATAATGGCTCAACCGGTTTTACTCCTAAGGTAACATCGAAAAGCTCAGAATAAGACATATCTTTATCAATTTTAACACATGATTTTACATTCTGATATAAAGACTTTATCATTTTTATTGTTTCACAACTTATTCCTGCTTGTACTAATTTGATCCACAAAGCTTCATGTATTACAGTATCAAATGCTTTTCATAATCAATAAAATCGCAATAGTGTTTCGATTTATTATTAATAATGTTTTGGATTAACGTGTGCAAGATGAAAATAAAATCAATCGTGACACAATTATCTCTAAACTCGAGTTGAGATGTGTTAAACATATTGTTATTATCGCACCAAGAATGTATTCGATTACGAAATGTACTTCCATGTATCTGAAATGAGACATCATATATAAGCTCAGATAGCTGATTAATACATGTCTTTAAATTTTCATTTTCAAGTATTATGTTATTAGTAATATTTGCAAAACTATGAGCTTTACTATTCAACAGGGTATTTAAATTAGCGGATATACCACCCTCCCAAGATAACTTATTAATTACCAAATTAGTAGCAATCGGTTCTATATACCTACATGTAAAATTAAAATCAATTGGGCAGTGGTCTAAAAATTCAGTGAAATCATTCACTTTAAAAATGATTCAACAATCAGCTAGCTAATCCCTATGTTGAATGCACTTCTTTGCTTATGATTTACTGAACACGGGTCGAAATATTATTTGACTTAGGACTGGTCTTTGCTTTACCAAAATAACACTTTGATGGAAGCACTTGACTTGACAAAAGTAATACCGAAATTATTTTTCGAACCGCAACGTTTTCAACATTACTTTCTAAACGAAATCACTACGATCCAGAGCCTGCCCAAATAGTGACGAAGAATATCACCCGATCCCTCATGTTATAACATATTCAAAGATTTCTTACTAAACGATACATATGTAAAACGGTATGAGTCTAATGATTTCATAAAGATTATTTTGCTATACGTTTATATTGATAATTATGAAGTCATAGAATACTTAATTTGAAAAAGAGCATAACAGATATAGAGAATAATAGGTTAGTGTTGATTATAGATCAGGTTTATCATGCGAGGCTTAGAAAACAAAAAGCACGAGCCTTGGCGAATGCTTTTTCGTTTTCGTGCCGAGCATGATAAACCTGATCTATAATCAACACTAACCTATTATTCTATTTATCCCACTTTTTTATTCAGTAAACCTTTTTATTTTAACAAAATTAGTTTTCATGAGTGTTTGTCGTACTTTGATAATGACTGTTGTGTAACCAAGATCAGTGTATTACTCCGCGTTCCAAAAATAACCGCTGATCAAATTGTCATTTAAAAAAATCAGAATATCGTTCTGTGACAAAGAATCGTGCGTTACTAATAACAATTTTATTCATATTGAATTGCAAATCTAAAAGTTTTATACCATTAATATAACATTTAGTTGTTATATACAAGGAACTACATTTGTAAACAACGTAGCCTAACACCACACACAATTCACTTTCGATGTTTAAACTATCAACTAGAACACGAGGTGCAAAACATTTGCTTCTTTGTTGTAATATGTGGTTATTTCGTGACGAAATAACAATAACAACTTGGATTTAATCTTATTATTCACATTAAAATTTTGAATGTGGAAAGTGGCACCAAAGAATTGTGAGGCAAAGTTGTTCGAACGAGAGAAAGACATTTGCTGGTGAAGTGACTGGGTGGGACGAAAATCAAGATCAACTTGTTCAACGGTAGACAGTGGTTGTGTAGGCTGCATTTCGACCATAGTTTCAGTGCATGAAGGTGAACAAGAGGAAGCTGTTTGTTTGTTACATTTACTGGACTGAGCAAGAATGTTGGAACACTTTTGCTGCTGTTCAACAGATATGGTGGAATAATTGGTTATGGACTGGACATTTTTGTGCCCTGTTATGGCCATGATTTCAGTGGGTGGAATGTTTGCATTTCGAAGTTTTTGGACCAGGAATTTGCGAACTGAGTGGTTGGTTATTCTCTTGTGCTCGGGAAAACCGGCGTCTTTTGCCATGGCCTTCAGCATCTGACCCAGCTTGTTGACACCCAATTGTTGACGCAAGAACCACTGGGATGCAGTGTCAATTGTGCGTGTTGCCAGGTAGAAAGGGTGCTGATCTGAAGAAAAATCAGATGGACGCATATTCGAGTACAGCTTGTAAATTAACACGGGATTTCTTGGTCCAGAAGTGCCGAACATCTTGGGAGACACTTTTCTTATGTCAGCAATGTTCTCTCCTGTGCGCGTTCTCGACACCATTCGAGTCTACACGGAGGCGGACGTCTCCCCACCTAACAAAATACAAGAATCTTAATTTAATGTCAGATATGAACAATAATAAAATACAGCATTTAAGTTGAAGCGGATGTACTTAGTGAATGGGGTGAAAAAATAATGAGAAAAATTGATACATATTTTGTGTGTTTGTGTGTAAAAATGTTTCTTACCGCAAATTGTATTGCTCAGTTGTTCCTCGCAAGCCAAAATGAAGGCAGTTGTTCAACCAGACTGTATTTAACAAGGCTTTCGGAGACTCGGTGCAAATGATCCCCTTCTCCCAGAGCAGATCGATGTCGGTATCACTCAGCGGATGGGCCTCCCTAGGACGGTTTCCCATACCCTAAATTGGTGATTTATATTTATTATACTGTTTCATTTAACTTTTCGACTATATTTTTTAATTTAAATTTATTTTTTTTAGTATTCTATCTTTCGTAGGCTGACAGTTTTACTTTTAATGTGACTTTTCGACTTATATTTATTAACTGCAACTTTATGTCGACAGGGTATTAGTTTCGTACAGACTACACTTGGGATTTTTCCCAATTTTGTCATAAATGATACGTTTTATGTTGAATATGTTATTTTGCCAAATTTCTTTTAGTTATAACCGTTCATCTCAATTTTACCTGTTTCTTAAGACTTTTTTTCTTTGCATTGTAGGTGTCCCTTGTGAGTGCAAATTGGGCTCCAGTCCCTGTCATGACTGAACATCCATAGCGATGTCGTTTCAGGTACCTGTCAACACTAGCAATGATGCCACGGAGGGAGCTTGGTTCAAAATCTGTGCCATTTGACTTTTTAAGGGACAACAGGAAAGTGGCCAAATACTCATCAAGAAGAGTTGGTTCTATGTGGTGGATTTCTTTTGATTCAGCTTTTGACATAAGAAACCTTTTAAATTTGTTTATGTCAGACAAGGTCTTCGCTAAAGTCTTTTTATTTTCATTTTGGACAATGAAATCACCAACATCAGTGAGGTTAACATCTAAGAACTCTTTATTCTCATGCAGATCTAAAGTTGGGGGGAAGACATTGCTACTGGATGGTGCGTTACTACTGGGGCTGGTTTCATTCTCAATGGTCAATTCAATTTCATTTGTGAACAAAATAGATGGATCAAACCCATATTGTTCCTGGAACTGGCTTAGTGTTAATTCCACTTCAGTTGCTTGTTGCTCATGTTCATTATTTAATTCATCCCAAGTTAATGAGAAATTGACTTTGTCAAATTCGTCAGACATTTTGAGGGGTTTACGATTTCGCAGACGATTGTGTTCTATAGTCAAAGGGGAGCAACTCGAACTGACTCCGTCAAAGGGGAGCAACAACAACAGAACCTATTTGCAACATAGTGTTAAATTTACCTAATACTAGAAGTTTAGTGACAATAAATGACAACAAACACGTTTTTCCTACTTGTATTTGTTTTAATGTCATTAAGATTGACAAACATTTGAGATTGTTTTTATTATTGATGCACTTGGCAAATACAGGTGACGAGGTGCGTGGGAAAATGTAGTCCCGGTTCGGCAGTTGATGACGTCATTTCGTGCCATTGATTATAGCCTTGCCGTTGATTATAGATGAAATTTAATCAACGGGGCTTTAATCAACCGAGTTCGGTGTAAAAGTGGGATAAATAATGTTTAACGTATGATAATAAAAATCGCCTGCAAGTTTGAATGTTGTGCGTTACACTGTTTCATTAACTGTGTGATACTAGCATAAAGGAATCCAAAAACGATATGCAGGATTTGAAAAATAACATTCTGAGATAAATATAGTCTAAAACGTAGATCGTTAAGAAATTAACTAATCAAGAAAAATTATTAATAAAGCAACCCAAAATATATGTGTTCAACGGTTATAACGCGTATCGTCAGAATATATGCTCTGTAAACAAACGGAAAATTAATATAACTTCAATTGAACAACAGCAGCAACATTTGAAATCTTGACTGTTTTTTAAAGATATGACTCAAGAGTTTCAAATAAAGAGTCACATATTACCATAGGAGGAAACTCCATTCAGATATTCACATAAGTTCATTCAGCCATCCACACTAGTAAGTCCATTAACATAAAAAATATACCGCATTCTCTTTTATTTAATTGTATATTTTGGATTTTATCGGTTTGTATTGTTCTTAATATCTACGTGAAAACGGTTGTAAAGTTCAATACAAAATGTACCACGGAGTAAGCCAACTGCTGTAACGAAATCTCTTTTGGATTTTCCAACTGCCTGTTTTCATTTTCGTTTTTCGTTGACACTTGTAAGGAAACGGTTAAGCGTTAATTACAGTTAACAACTGCCAAAGGTATTATTCTATTTACAACTTAAACTTATTTCCGTGAAAGTAAACCACGTTCATCGACTACAAGTACTAAATCAAGATAACCTCACCAATGTCATTTTTACCGCCGGAAATTACCAGTGTTAATAACAGTTAACAACTGCAAAATTTATTATTTTATTTGCAATTGAAACGTTTTTCCGTGAAAGTAAACCACTGTCATCGACTACCAATACTAAATAAAGATAGCCTGAGTTATGTTATTTTTACCGCCGGAAATTTCCAGTGCTTTTTTATTCAGTATTTTAACTAGCCAAAGACCATGCGAGTTTTTATTACGGAGTCATACTATGAAGTAAACAATGTTTTTAGCATAATGTACACAACTGAAATTTTCTGCTTAGCCTGCTATTTTGGTAGGGATTTACATGGTGTGAAAATGTTGGGTACGAATCCTGTATTCGTCCACCGGAAATGCGTTCAGAGCAGGACTCGGACTGCAAACTCGTGTGACAAGCTGGCGTTGGTCGATGACCCTTGTGACCCCGAAAACACAAGACAGGGTTGCGTCCTGTATTGTATAGGTAAGATTGAATAAAACTTTTCTTTGTTGAGAAAACATCGTATACAATCGGCAAGCAATATCAAATATTAATGGAAGTTTTACAAAATTAGTATGAGACAAAGGAGTACAATTGAGTTATTTGGTATAAAGAGAAAAACACAATGCCCCCCCCCCCCGGCGCTTTTAAACATTTGTTTGATTATTCCGCTTATAGTTCAATGTGTTTGCTAGAAATATCGCAAGTATCAGTAAGTAACAGTCATCACTCGGAACGTAAAGGTGATCGGCTCACTTTGTTCGGCATGAGGTTAAAAATCTACCTAAATACATATATATCGTTTGAACTAATGTGACGTTAATTCTTTTGTCAACTGTGAATATTCTTGCGACACGCGCGAATATACCAGTTAAAAGGTTTTGAGTAATTGATTTTCAAAAACGGTCTATTAAACCTGCAGCAACAGTATATTATAATGTGTATGGCTCGTTAAAACTAATACACGTAAAACAACGGCTCAGGGACCATTTGATAAGGGCGACCGCCGTAAAAGCGGAGGGTCGAAGATTTGATCCCAACACGTTCTGACAGTTGGCGTAATCAATGGGTTCCGATTGCATTCTTGCCAATCGTCTGGCATACTGTATTTTAATCGGGATGTAATAGTTTATTAGTAAATATGTCTCAGTCAAAGCTGTCTGGATCTTAATCGAGAGGATTGACATCGAATAAAATAAACAAACACGCAATTTAACTTTGTTATACTGCTATTCACACAAGTAAGTAATATGTTTAATCAGTAAGTATTTGACATCCGATAGCTCATCAACAAGGTTGACAGCTAACATGAACTGATCAAGTTAATATTGTAAATATGCACTTGTAGACAGACATTAAATTATCAAAACTCATTATAGTCGAAATGGTGGATAAGTCCATTTTCAGTTCTGTATACACTGTCCCTTTTTGTTATAAAAGTAATTGATCTTTAGGAATTTATACAACTCTTATTGCAGTATTCGGCACTGTGGATCTTTATTGAATCTCTGACCTTTCCTGTTGGTAAACTATAAATTATTAGAAACAGCTTCTCTGGTATATTCCAGGAGATCCTGTTCATTACTTAAAATAATTGAATGTATATGAGCGCATATTCCTACATATTAGGCATTATGTTTACATTTATAATGGAAATGGAAAATATTAATACGAAGTAAAAAAAATATACATGATAACGAATGATTATATTTTAATAACAATTACGTAGTTTATTATGCTGTTATATAGATTTTAGTATCCGACGAATCTGTGGATTCTACTATACAACATTTATGACGTGGTTTCAATTTTTGTCGTAAAACTACACTTAGTGCACTGTATCTCATACTTTATTTTTTTAAATCACAAAACTGAACTTTTAATGGAACGCATTGTCTGTCTGCCGGCTAATAGCAACTTCTTAGCAACAGCAGTTCACTATACAATTGTATGGACACGGAAAGTCTGAAATGATTTTCGAACAATGTCCGCGTTCGTAAAATTGAACCGACGTACGATTATAGAGCAAAACAAAGCTATCACTGTAAGGCTTGTCATCAGAATACCTTACTCGAACTGGTGTTAAACAGATTAGAATCATTTAAACCAATATGGACTTTGCATCAACTCACAAACTTAATAGCAAGTATAAATATGCATACATTAAATATTTGTATAGGGTGTATTTATTCGGGACTACTGTCGGATAATATTTCCAACTTTACATTGTCGGATAATATTTCCAACATTACATTTTATATTGAGAAGAGACAAATGTTGTGTTTTAGACACTGATAAATCATGCACAACGAGCCACACACACATTTTGTGTAAGTGTTGCACTGTGCTACGACAATATGGAATTTATTTTATTTGTGTAGGACCTATACCGTAGTGTAACCAATCTTCTTTCCACACAATTCACCATTGTAGGAACATAAGAGATCCGTCATAACTATTTTAACTCAACGCAATGCCAATGAAAATAAACAAATACATAGTATCTTTAGAGTAGATAAATATTATTTGCTTCTAACGGATAATCGTATTCTAAGTTTAGTTTAAACACTATTAATTTAGTTCAACAGAAAGTACAAATAAGCAATACAATACAAACACACATATTATTTTCAAACAATATACAAGGCATGAAGAAATTACATTATTACTTAATATAAAGGCTGTAGGATACAATTTGACAGAATTGAGAAAAAAGCTCAAGGCTTACGCTATGCCTCTCTTCTGTCAGTTAGAAGCGCTGCTGTTATGGTGTAAATAACCAAACGTGTAACAACAACTTATAAACATGACAACATTACGAAAAATATAGTTCAGTGATTGGTATTTGAATACCGTTAAGAAATGGAAAAATATATATATGTTGTAATACAAATCATATAACAGGGTAGTATTGATAGCAAAAACAGCTAATAAGTTGAGAAGGAAAGGGATAGAAGTGTAAGAGTAGAGTTCGAATAAGAGAAGTTGCGATAAGATGTTTGCAAATTAATGAATTTACTTCGTATGGTCCGTCTTTAACACCATAAAGAAGTAGTTGCAAAGTTATGGGTTGAAAACTGGACAGATTGTCAAAAAGGATAACTCTTTTCACAGTATAAATGGGGCAATTGAACAAAAAATATATGTATATTCAATCTCACCACATTGATAATATGGACTTTGTACAATATTTTTTGCGTACATGTTTATTTAAGCTGCTACAATGCATTCGTAAACATACATGTAGAATACTAAACTGCCGCTCTCCAACGTAGTAATGCTGGAGAATTATTTGTTAATCTATATTTAGATTTGCTTTGAAAGCTGAGAGAGAAGGAGAGATTCCGGTAGATTGTTCCATAAGTTTATAGTTGATGGTAGGAAAGATCGTGAAAAAAGATTTACATTGAATGCTGCGAATATTGTTAGAATTGCGAAGTGAATAAGCCGAACTTTCTCCAACGCTAGAGGGGATCAGTGTACACAAATAGGGGGGGGGGGTGATATTGAACTAAACATTTTATAGATATTGGTAAGTTTATGTTTTGTTCTCCTATTTTTTAATGGTTCGGGGGCCGCTTCATTATATAGATTCTGCAAATAGGCTAAACGTGTTCCCCGCCGATTATTCTTGCTGCGCCCTATTGAATCTTTTCAAGTTCAATTTAATTTCATCTTGTGTAGTAATGTTGTCGCAGACTACATCAGCATATTCGAGAATTGGTCTGATAAAGGTTTTGTATATCAATAGAAGGTACTTTCTATCGAGCGTAAACTTAAACGTCCGCATTAAATTAATTCTGTGTCATGCTTTCTTCTTGATTGATTCAATATGGTCGTTCCAGGAACATGAATCAGAAAAATTTAAGCCGAGATGTTTATGAGACGAAACCTCAGTGATTAGGCAGTCGTTTAGAAAAAGAGGGGGATGGATTGGGCGGTTGACCTTTCTAGACATTACTAAGGATTCGGTTTTTGATGGATTGAAGGTAACAAACCACTTATCAGCCCAAAAATGGATTTTTTGCAAGATCAGAGTTAAGATGGTTCGCTGCATCAATCGGGTTGCCGACGATTATATATAGCGCAGTATCGTCTGCAAATAGGCGAATTGGTCAGATTGGCAGCCGGAGATTACAACACACTGGATCCTCCCCTGTAGATAGTATTTTAACCAAGATAGAAGATTTCCAGAGATACCACATAGTCGGAGCTTGTGAATAAGTCCTTCGTGCCATACCCTATCACATGCCTTAGAAATGTCACAAAAAACGGCTCTAACCTCTGTACCTTCGTCAACAGCTTTAATAAAGGTGTGATATACCGAGACTAATTGGTTGACGGTGGAATCTTTTGGTATGAAACCTGATTGAAATGGGCTTATTCTAAGTTTCATTACAGACCAGGGCTTTTATCCTTCATTTTAACTAAACTGGGAATTTTAATAAAATGAAATACTTTTTCAATTGGTTTAAGTGTCACACTTTAACGGTATCAATCCTACAATAATTACAACAATAAAACAATACGCAATACAAGGTTAAATTTAGTATTACATGGCAGTAACTCAAATGCCTATACAAAATAGTAAACATTAAATAACATGGAAAGTTGCAAGGTATACATATAACTGCCTCAAACTCAGAGCTAAAATCTTCCACAATATGAGCCAATTCGAGAACATAATCATGTCATTATGATTGATAGTTCGAATTTTTAAAAGGACATATTATGAAAGCTTGTCAAATAAAACCTTAAAGGGGGCACACATGTGTTACAATATCATACTATTACTAATCTTGCATATAGATTCTTAACCAATGGAGTAAACAAAATCACTTGCTGATTAAAAAAAATTCTGTTCATAATTCATATTAATCATCGTGTACTTATTTTGCTGCTCACATTGAATAAAAATGCAAGTCAGTAAAGTGTATTCTTCCGTACAACTAAATAAAAATGACCTTAATGTAAGATACAATAATACAAGCTATCAAGGATTAAAGTGATAATGTTTTGTAAGAAACATGCAAACTCAGATTTGTTATGATGGCGTCTACAATGATATATTGCAATTTTGTTTGCATATATTTAATTGCTATCCTTTACATGTTCAGTTTGAATTCTTGTGATAAAAATGTACCTGTTTTTTGTATATATGTAAGAAATAAGACATCTGATTACAATATTATTTATAAACTATTTTATCATAATATATCAAATTGGTATTTTGGATTTGGGAATAATATGATGGTGTAATGCGTAATTTTTCCACCCAAGGTTTTCTCTAAAACATATAAACCCCTGCTATGCGCTGCCTTGCGTATTTTCCGACTTTTGTGACCACAGGATCACTTTCAAGAAATATATAGCGCACTTTACGTGATGCGACATTAGTATTTGTTACACAAGCAAACGAACAAGCGAGAACACGGAATGATGCGAACGAAATCTGGTTTTTTGGACTCTTCGTATTGACACGTTTAGATTTTGTATGATACTAACTATTCCTGTACCTGTCGACTGTGTTAACTTAAATAAGCAGTATAAGTCATTTGACAAAGCTAGTCCTAACTGTGCATGCAAGTGATGTAGACACGTTGGAACTTTCAAGTCATTCTATGTTTTTTGCCCGAGCAAGTGTTTTTTTTATACGTATATCAGAAAAACAATCACGATCCTTATTGCTGACAATATGCATTAATTCTACAATTTTTAGACACGTGGACAATTCAGATGCATAATCAAACGACGTAATGGCTTAAACAGGAACACTGTCAGAAGCAGAAGAACTTCAAAGCAAACAACTTTCAAATAGCGATGCACCAGTCGAGTTATCTAATATTAATACATCAAAATTCATTGGCACTATGGACATGTCATCCAGAAAAACCGGAATGTTCACCCATGGCAGTTATGTGTACAGGTTCAGTATTTAAAAGAACCGAGACAACAATAACCTTCGAGTGCAAAAGAGGACATGCCCAGCTTAAATTTCCATAAGCTTAACCTATTATGCATTAACAATGTCATTGCTTATGAACATATATATCAATACAAATACATAAGCCAGCCCATGTTTATGCAAACAATAATTATGTGTCCATGTTTGATATAAAATATATGTGAAACGATATCAAAGTATGCTATATTTAATGTTTTAAATTAAAGTAGGCTAACCGTTAATGAATAAAGTTGTGCAGCCATTTTCATGATGCTGGCATATCGGGGACATGAACCTTTGCAAATGTATACAATGACCCTCCAACAAATATGATTGATTAATATAATGTTATTGTCAAATAAATCTTAAAATACGAAAATAACTCTACCTTACAGCTGGATATATGACTTCATGATATTTCGTCTATATCATTTTTTATGTAACACAATCATAAACAAGTTCATATTTATTCAATGCGAAATTGCTTAAGTGTGAGACAACATTTTACAATAATCTTTAAAAAGAAGTAAACACGTAAAAAGTAAACTGGCGACTAAAAACGTTTTGTCATTTTAATGTTTGTCTGAGCAGCTTTTTCAATGAAGTGTAACTAGATGGCAAGTCTGGGTCACCGTAGAGTATGATTTAAATAAACGGACGATATAAGTCAATGATAGAGTTATAAAAGAATTGTATGTGGGCTAGTAAAACGTGAGCATTTCAAGGAAAAGTGTTGTTTAATCTTCTTTCCATCTAAAATCATGGAACAATGGTGATTGGTGAGTCTATGATTTTTAGATCACTAGCAAGTGCACGACAATTATTTCGTTCGTGATATGTGGTATTTGTTTTAATTTTGGGAATGTACCGATAATATATCTGCATTCAGAATATGTTTCCACATACATCATACTAAGCACAATTAGCCTATAAAGAAGCCTTCATACATTTGCAATATTAAGCTTTTTTTAGCGCCTGGAATAAATATATTGAATTAAACTGCATTTTTTATCATATTTAGCCTATTCGACAGGCTTTTAAGCATAATAAGCCTGTTTAGCAGTGTATATAGCGAATTAATCATAAGTAGCCAGTTGATTCAATATGCACATGTACCCTATTTAGATGGATATTTAGCAAATTCAACATTTCTACAAGTTTATATATATATAATATATACAGCTTATTTAGTTAATTACGTCTATTGAGCAGCCTTTTAAGATATTTATCATATTAAGCGTGTTAATTAAATACGATTAAACTTACAACATATTCATCATATGTTGCCTATTTAGCAGTCTATGAAGACTATTAATCCTTTTTAGCCAGGTTAGACAAAGAATTACATATACAGCGTATTTATCACATCAAGAATAGTATGCAGCCGATCTAAAATATTTAGCAAAATAGCATGTAAAATAATCTGGATGCAACACATATCATTTTCCATATTAAGCCTATTCAGCAAGATAATTAGCATATTAAGCACAATACACAAGTGTATTAAATGAAAACAAAATATAAAGCCTATTAAGTACATTCATCATTTTTAGCACACTGTTTTTGATGGACATTTACCATGTTTGGCATATTGACACTTGTTCGTAGTTTCATTTCATCGTTCCTCAAAAAGTTGTAACGTTGTTGCTCTGGTCTCTTTCCTACCATTGAGTTATTAAATTAAACGTTTTAATTCCCTTTTATTATTTTTTAATTTGAGTTGCAATGCTATGAGATTAAATTTTATTTACACTTAAATGTATCATGAATATTTCTGGGCCAAGTGTGAGGTTGAGCGCTCTAAAACCGGTTTAAAACCCCGATGCTTTGCATTGACCGTTCCAAGGCGGTGACCCCAGCTTTATTCTTTTATGTGTTATGTATGTTGTTTTGTATTGTGCTGTTTTGTACAGTTTTGGCAATTGGGCACTTGCCTTAAATAAAGGACCAACTAATTGTATATAATGAGAATTCAATACTTCTCCAGCAGCTGGAGTTTCACTTCTTTATATTGATAAATGTGATGAACTTCAGCCTATTGACCATATATAGTCTTTTTAGAATAGTTAGCCTATCGAATATTTATGACGTAGGATAAATGCATAGCCTATTTATCACTGTTAGATTGCGTAGCAGCTTATTGATAATATTTCGCTTATTCACGAAGTTTATCAGACGACATACACAGCTTATTCAGGACAAATTTGCATTATTTCTAGTGTATAGGTGAACACCTTAAATTGCCCCTTCTGACAAACATACGTTTTCCCAGGTAGCGACCTATTACACGTAAACCTCCCTTCACATAGCTGCATGACTGACCTAATTTCGGGCCTAGTTTGTAATAGGCTGGGCAACAGGTGGAGTATATACATGCAGTGTGCATTATACTCATTGGTATGCACCAGTAATGGACACTTGCTGATAAACAGGAGTAATCCCCCGGTAGCGATCTAGTGCACGAAGACTTTCCGTCAAGTATCTTAAAGATCGAAGAAAGACTATGCCTACTGTGTAAAAAACCCAATCATGTCGAAAACGAATACCATTTCTTATTTGAATGCCCATTCATTCTACCTTCGTTTAAGATTATCTTTTCATAACTGTGTATCAAAAATTAAACAAACATAACTAACATCCCGTATAACGAGAGGCAAGCATGTATGCTGACTGATAAAAAATGTATTTATAAATCTTCTTTGTTCATTCAAGATTGCTATATCTTGAAGCATTATAAGTATCCGATAGACATTAAAAACAAATCAATATGTAAATTACTCTTCCTATGTAAAAAGTATTAGTTATTTTAACATGAACATGCAACACTATGATTGTAAGTGCACTTGTTAATAATTAACAGAAGTTACTGATCTAAACTAGCCATGTTTAACAATTTCACTATTTTTAGTATCGTGATCTTTCCTGCACTATATATTGATGTGATTTTATGACTTCACCCATAACATATCAACTTAGTGACTCGTAATCCATTTATATGGCTGGGTAGTACAATGTTTTGTAAATATATTTGTTTATAATAATATTGATCGTATTATTGTTGTAAATACCAATGATTGTCTGCGAACTATGCGTCATTTCAATAAAACAGACAACAACTACTACCCATTGGACTTCTTTAGTGAAGAGAAAAGGTTTAGCTGAAAATAACGTAAATGTTCCATTTAACTATGGTCGTCTGTAAAATAAGTCGACATTGCTACACTGATAAAAAATGTATTTATAAATCTTCTTTGTTCATTCAAGATTGCTATATCTTGAAGCATTATAAGTATCCGATAGACATTAAAAACAAATCAATATGTAAATTACTCTTCCTATGTAAAAAGTATTAGTTATTTTAACATGAACATGCAACACTATGATTGTAAGTGCACTTGTTAATAATTAACAGAAGTTACTGATCTAAACTAGCCATGTTTAACAATTTCACTATTTTTAGTATCGTGATCTTTCCTGCACTATATATTGATGTGATTTTATGACTTCACCCATAACATATCAACTTAGTGACTCGTAATCCATTTATATGGCTGGGTAGTACAATGTTTTGTAAATATATTTGTTTATAATAATATTGATCGTATTATTGTTGTAAATACCAATGACTGTCTGCGAACTATGCGTCATTTCAATAAAACATACAACAACTACTACCCATTGGGCTTCTTTAGTGAAGAGAAAGGTTTAGCTGAAAATAACGTAAATGTTCCATTTAACTATGGTCGTCTGTAAAATAAGTCGACATTGCTACACTGAAAACTGATACTATTCTCAACAGTCGCCTCTAAAAGACCCCGTGCAAAGTTTATGAATTAGGTAAGCCCTGTGAAAACGTGTATCTACAAGCATTACGTGTTACCAGCTTATTGTATTGACATACGTGTAGTTTAAATAGCTCAAACATTTTAAATGTTAGTGCGTCTACTTCAAGCTGCCCATCATTACTTGTGACCGGTCTCAATATATGCGTGTGTCCCATTCCGACGTAGATTATGCTCAGGTGCTCAAAGCTGATCAAAATCATAACGCTGTAACTACACAACAAGTGAATCCCAACCAGACCAACAAGACCAACATTGGACCACGAATGATCATTTCTGCCATAATCAAAGATTATACCAAAGAGTACAGGAGAAGCCGTAATTTTAAAATGCCAAACGTCATTGTCATGTGCAATTAAGATATATGATAACGGACCCAGTAGAGGATCTTACATTTGTAAACAAATCTAGATATACCCGAAGCTTGAAATTGAAGAGCTTATCAAATTTAAATGTTTATCCATTGGAATTAAAAATTAGGGGAAATATCGTTAAGACAAGTCAAGTACTATAATGCGCTGGTCAATTCTAAATATAAAATGTTTAGGCCGTGCATTTTCAGACAAGAAGAGAAGAGTCTTCACGGTCTTTGTTTGATTACGTTATCTAATTACATGTTTGAAATTCCGTTAAATAGGGTGGTTGATTTTAAGCATGGTTATTGTGTATGAATATAAAATTTATATTTAATTAAATACGGAACAAATTATTAAACAATGACTTATAAAATGCAATGAGAAACAAACAGGACATTACTCCGAACTTTCACTAGCTAGCTGTGTGTGTAGGGTAGTCGATTGTGGTTATTCTACAAGTACATACAGTATTTATTTGTTTTTAATTCTTTAAAAGATACACAAAGTCAGCATTGACATTTTTGTTTATGTTTATAAAACTTTTACATTATTTAGTATTCAAAAAGAAAAAAAAGAAATGACGCTTTGCGGTCTATTTCTATAGATCTAGAAGAATAACCTGGTAGCAAATAAAAAAACAGAAACAACTATTGAAAAAATAGTAACAATATATTAAACGAGTGACCAAAGAAAAGTGTAAATATCTTTAAGGATCTAAAATGCAATCATTCAATTACAGTAACAATCATACAGCTGTAACCGCAGCAGCTAGATCTGAAAAGATGGGCAAATCAAGAAACGGATAACGTAAACAGAGCAAGCGCATCTGTCTGAGTTGCTTTATCTAATCTACACGATAATAAATGATACGAAGAGTCTTCACAACAAAACTGAACCGAAAGGGTCGAGGCACATTCGTCGCTGAGGAAATATCGGACGCTCAAAAGAAAACTGTAATCCACGAATGTTGCCCCTCAACATGCTAACAACAAAAACATATAACAGGCAACAATGTGCATAAAAAAAGACAAGTCAACAACTGGATACAGTATTACAATATAGCAAACAATGAAACTCCAGAAACTTGAGCAGGCAATTAATTGTTGTTCTTTTTTTTTAATACGGTTATGACAGAATACCAACTATAAATATAGAAATAATTGTATCAATAGTAGGCATGCAGAGAGAAAATAAAAATATGACTGCCAAAACATGACGTGTGAATCAAACATTATACACATATATAAGTGTATTTAAGTGTACAAGTATCGGCACTCTATTAACACGATTACAGGATAGGTTTTTAAGTAAGTAGCATAAACAGAAATACTATCCATCTGTAAACGACATTAACTATCAATATAGTATTTAAAGAATATTGGCAAACAAACTAGGTGGTAGAAAGATTGTATGTTTCATCCACTTAAAAAAATAGATATAATGCCTTAATCATGTAAAGACTGAAATATGGAACATACGCGCACGTGTTTGTTTTTTCATTCATATACATGTTAAATTTATTGTCGATTGAAAAATATACCGCACGATAACTTCATTCATAAACAATGTCTATTCCTACACATGAACTAACATCAGCCAATTTTCAAATAATGTTTATTTTATAAATAATTCCTTCCTCTGGAAATAAGCATGATTATAACTAATCCGATATTGTTTTGCATATAAATTTCAATTAAAAGTGGTTTCGTGTTGCAATAAAAACATGGTTTCTAACTCAGTCAAAGCCATATTCTGCATTTATTTAATAACACTGAACTACATGCAAATTTAAAGGTAGGCTGTACGTGCTTTAAAAAAAAAAAACATACTGATTTTTTCAAAACCACCCCTCACGCTCGGCTTTTGTCCAGTTTATTTGCACCCCTGGGGTATATGAAAGTTCCATAATTCATCCAGATTTCCAAATATGGGCATGCAGTTGGTGTGTACAGATGCAGTAAAAATGTTTAAAGTTTAAACATGTTGAAATAAGTATTCTTTTACAGACATTTACTTTTTATAACTTGTTATTTTTGGAAGAGCGCCATGAAATGGAGGTGGTTTCAGCCAAGTAGAAATTGAGTTTGTTAAAAACAAAGTGCCATAAAATTCAAAATAGTATCATTTAAGTAATATGTTGAACTTAGTTTTAATAGATACACTGTATACTGCAAAGATACCAAGAAATAGACAGATTAACCGTTTACTTTTGGAAATAAAAATAAAAATGCAACATGCAACATGCATGATTCGTATTTTTAGCAGTAAATAACCAAATTTAGCCATAACGTTGTTTTAATTTTCAAAATTGAAGAATGTGCATAAAAATTGCAAGATATTTAACAATAAACATAGCTTACATGCTATATCAAATCAAATTACGTTAGAAAAGAAATAAAACGCGTCGCAAAAAGTATGCGTTGTCGGCAGGATTCGAACCTGCTCAGGAAAAACCCAACATATTTCAAGTCTATCGCCCTAACCACTCGGCCACGGCAACTTTACACAGGCTGTTTAATCTTTGAAAAAATCGCGGGAACTCATTATGGGTGCGCTACCTTCATGAAGTTATTAATAAGTTATGAATTTATTCTTAACTACGGCCTTATTGATACCGTTTCAATAATTGATTGAGCATAGTGCCTTTTTAACATGATATTTCTAAAAACAAAATATTAGGATTGAAAAAAAACGGTCTTTTTATTTACTGTAATTTTTGTTGTAAACAAATAACTTGAATAAATGAAAACGCAGTTACTTGCATCATAACTGCTAAGTGTCGAGAATAAATATCATTTATATTAAAATATAAAAAGTACACAATTCAAACTTTTTTTTTAATTATTACTACTATTCATAATTGTAACAACAAGTACGTTTTTGTTATTTTCAGTTTATGATCTTGACCTTTTTAAATATATGTTCATTTTCAGTTTATGATCGTGACCTATTTAAGTATATGTTATGCAAAACGTTAAGTCATAGTTTAATCGCTTGCGAAAAACTGAATTGTTAAATATATCAAACTATCGCGTCCTAGAACTGAATGATGGAATCTACATGTAGAACATTTACTGAATGCTAAATAGAGACAATATGAGTCAATGAACTTAATTTAGCTATTGCGGATACTAGAGTTTTTAAGATTCCAAAAATTACGCGTTTATATTTACTAATATATGGTGTTCATAAATAAACGTATGATCTATAAGACTTAGACGAGGCGAAATAAAATATTATTCAATACAAAGTAAATGATGTTAATTGAATCGTATTATGTCTTCATTCTTATGGATAAGGATAATCTTGTTTGAAACATGTTACGCAAAATTACTACATTTCTGAACGGAGAATGATGGATTGTTGAAGATATTTAATGCAGTGAAAAGTAAATAATTTCTTTAAAAAATTATATTCCACTTCAGTTAAATCGAAAAATACAATGCCTACCAAACATATCCTGCTTTTAATTGGAGCAGTGGTTCTAGTAATGATTATCGTAGGATTGATTATTTACTGCAAACAACAAGGATGCTGTTCTTCGAGGACCGAGAACCAGAGTCAGCCGAACGGGTATAACAACTAATTTATTTTGTTAAATAGTTTGTTTGAGAGTTATTTTGTAAGGCTCTTTTGAATAGTTTCTTTTATTTACAGAAGATAAGATATATATGTGTACTTGTGCCGTTAAGTGAAAAGGTAAGAAAACCGCAAACGATACATTCCTTTAATATTTACCGATTGAAGTTTACAGTTGTCATGCAATAGTATTCGTGCAAGACAGACATACATATGTGAACGCTACTTCTCGTCCTGCTGTTCATAGAAACAGCAATGTGTCTGAGTCACAATATGGGGCTGGTTGCAAGTGTCTGATTTGGAAAATCGATTATTACGACAATCAGCATGCAGAACCAAATGAATCCTATCCGCTTAAGTAACACAGTGGAGCTGATAGAAGATAATCAAGAAGAGTAGACATATATCCCGTTTGACTCAGCCCAAAAGGAGCGAAATGTGTATATTCTTTTACAATATAACACTGAATAATACTTTTGTTATTGACCATGCATTTCTGCTTTCTATGTGTGTTCTATTATAATGCCTGTTTCGTTCTTGAGATTTTCTATTCGCTCGAAATTATCAAATATTTGTATATATCTTTATAAGGCTTGCTATACTCAGCTATACTTAAACGCATTGAATGAAACTAAATATTGTTTGTTTTCATTGCGCCATGAAATGGTCGCAATAATTATTCGATTTATACATTTGTCGGTTCATAATTCAAATTTCATATTGAAACAAACCAACGTAGGACTTTGTTTATCATGAGAATGTTATAAATATAAATTGCAGCATTCGTTGCTACAAAAAAGTATTAATTTAAGTGTAAGTATGTCTTTGTAGTTTATGCGATTTACATGCAATTTTTAAATACGTTCATATATGTTCGAGAAGGGGAGCGATTTATCTAGATTTTATTATCACAATTCCCGTTTTAGTTTGGAAAAACGTGACATACTTAGGAAACTGACTCGAGAGCGTCCGAATCAGCTTTAGGCTTTCTATGAAGCCACGCTATAATAAATAGCTTTAGACTTAATGAAACAAAAGACAACTGCAGACAGTTGCACCAGCAGACAAGAACTTATGCGCATGATTTCGCTAATGTTTGTTTCCTACACAACATTATGTACATACGAAACAGTCAACAAAAACATACAACTGATCAATCATGCGACATTGCCTAAGAATGCGCAATTCACAGCCTTTGATTTTAACATCTGATTTAATAGCCCACGTGGTCACTTAATAGAAACACACACACAACTTTCATGTTTAAAGTGCATGTATTTTAAACATGTTTATCCTCAAATAACATATATGGCTTTATTGGTATGTCAGTTAGTAATGTGATGAGGAAAAAATTGACACGCTCTCGAAGCATTATTTTAAGACATATCTTTGCGGTAATTTGTTCTGACGCAGTTATCGCGATATGTGTCCCCGTTGTTGAATTACTAGAAACAACGTGTTTTTGCAAATATTTAAATAGTATGGTCCTTACGAAAAAAGGCAGCCCGGACAAATTTACTGAAGGATATGATTAAACCATTAGTGTTTATGACTATCGGTAAACAGCTGCATGTGAGGAATTTTCGCTCAATCAGCTTTACATTTAATATTTTGAAGCAAGCAATTATTACTCAATGAATCGAACGTTCCGCATCAGATTACATCTGCTGTACAAAATGTTTTGATTAATAGCGATTATTTTTTAACGTGAAAGTAACGTTGTAAACTGCAAAGCGCGCGAGGAAAGAGACGATGTGAAAGGCATCTGTTCTGGTGTTTACTCTTATCATGATTGTGCTTATGTATACTAGCCTTAAAGCGTTTCGCCAGGCGGAACGCTGCAAAAGTTCAAAAATCGGACTCGTAAAATATTTAATTTTTAATTTGTTAACGATCTTTTGAATATGAGTCATGCTTGTAAAGCGTGAGTTAAGTTTAAATAATAATAAAAAAACAAAATAAGGTGCATGTTTTTTACTTTATATTTGAATTTGACTGATACATTTTGATGTATTAAGAGGAAAATTAATTCCGTATAATTATAAAATAAGTTAATAAGAAAGTTTTTTTCAGACGTACACAAAATTGTCTTGATCTATATATATGATTTAGGTGCACTGGTAACGTCTCGCAAATGTTGACATTTAAAAATAAATTGATATACATGTACACAAAAGACATTGATTCAGATATAATTGCGGTTCGAAGAACAACATTGTTTTACTTCTAAGAATTACTGTCTAGTGGGAAACTCGGGTAATGGTGTATAGTGGGCCATAAAGGGGCGGCTCTATCCGATAACTCTGATCGAGTGTCACCCAAGGACGTCTGTGACGGTAAAAAAGAAATGACGGAATCGAGGCGATGCTAGTTAAAGTTGTTGTAGTTGACTCCGTGTAAACACTTTAAAGTAAGCAAGAACAGGTATTATAGGCGAACGAAACTTGAAACTTAATCAGAATAGAGAAAGACTATCGATACATATCTTTTTTCTTAACTCGTCGCCGCCTTTCTTCATTATATATAAATTCTAGATTACTATCAATGTAATAAAGAAGTGAACGTAATTGCTCCGACGCAATTTCAACCAATATGGCTACTATGGGATGTACATAAATTGACGCGTAGCTTAAAGTAAAATATAAAAAAACAAATTTGTTTTTGGATTTCATGCTTGCATTTTTGTTGTCTTACAAAGAGGTTTTTCCTTTTACTGAAGACGTAAAAGCTAATATGACCTGCGTTTTTGAAGACTATGTGACTAAGAGCTGCATGCATTTTTCAACGCCGAATGAATGTGTTTGTTTTACGCGGACGGTTGTTTTCCCATCCATTGCTTTTGCGCAACAACAAGCCTCGAGTACACTCGTCATTTCATAATCACTCGTTACACCAAAGTGAATAATTACTTATTGAATATTTAAAAACGAGGCCACCAGTATGCGATGTTCACGCAAACCACAAACGTATTAATTAAGCGTGCATAGTTTTCATGAATTTTTTTTTATTGTGTATGATATGTGAAGACTATATTATCCGTAAAAAAAACCTCGACTTTTATGTGCTATAATCACATTGCACTAGATTATTCCTATAAATCTTGACATCTTATAAGCATTATAAGTATATAAATATATTACCCGGTTCTTTCAGTCGCATCGCCACGTATTTGCTTATATATTATAGTATTATATAATATCTATAAGATTTATGGGACCGTGGGTATTCTCTTTTCTGCTATACGTTTCGTTTACATTTTTCTGTGTGAAAGTATATTCGTTGTTTAGTTATTTACATGCATTTAATATTAAATATACATGTATGAAATTGAATGCGAAATATTGCCGAAAAGGGCTGTCGGGGAACTGGATATTATAAAAAATAAACTGTTGATACCAACTTATCTTTACTGAACAGGTTATGACCGTAACTGGCGTGTTCTACAGAAGGGTAGTTACAATATTCGAATTGAGATAAGAAGTAGAATCAGGTGCAAAGCTGTCAAAACAAAAATAATGATCATCGTGATTGCTAATAAAGTTTGTGAATTGTCTGCTTTTTCAGTTGTTGAGATATGAAACAGTGTTTATATAGGACAATTATCATGACAAATAAATCGTATTAAGTTTTTTCAGACTATTTAAGAAGAGAAACTGAGAGTGAAAGTATAAAAGCAGAACATGCTTAAAAACCTACTTAAAATACCTTTCATAGGATGTGTATTTAAAAATGTTATACGTAATTTAAATTTTAAATACTTTAGAATGATTAAATAGAAATTATAAATGTTCAAAGTCGAATGAAGTGATATGAATCGAGTTTTATGTCATATTCTATATTCCATCTAGAACCATTTCTTTTGGGTTTAATGAAAAGAAATAAACTTGAAATCACTCAGCGTGGCATTAAGTCCTTTTAATTATAAAATAAATAAATAAAAACAGTTTTTGCATCAAAAATGGCAAGCAAATAATAGACCACCGATATGAAAGCTATCAGTTATTGGCTTCTTATCAAAATGTATTTATTGTATTCAATACGTAGAGCAATACGATTTTCTTGCATCGAAACATTTTGCACTATGGATTGTTTCGTATAATAGCGCCTCAGTGTTATTTATTCATTCTAGATAATTAACTAAGACATTTCGCAAAACGTTAAGTATGTAAATGACATCGCGTGTGTGTTGCCGATTGAACTTTTTGAGGATAGTTTGCTTAAGGCCGTTTTTACTTGTAAATGGCTTGCCTTGAATTCGATTTACTTGTTTCCGATCATACCGATGAAGCAGGAGCTATAACAATCAAAATAAATCAGTTTAGATAATTTTTGGTTAGGCAAACGAAAAAACAAAACAAAATGATAAGCAAATCAGTTTTCATATGCACTTAAACACAATCGTTTATTCCCCAATATTGTAAAAATACAAAAATACAATAAAAAAATACTCTTACTAACGGCAAAATAATAATCTCATTCTATATAGAAAATGAATGGTTTATAGCATTTTGTTTAAAATCATTTTAAGGTTAATGAGATTTAATTTCGTCGCAAGTAATAAATGAAGAAGAAAAGCTAATTGTGCACACAAACTGTACCTTGACAGCACACTCCACAATAATACTTCCTGTAATTTGGTTACATACTAGTTGAATGTAACATAAACGGTTTAAAGCGGTCAGACGACATTAAATCGTGTGTTGTTAAACTCCGATAACATAATATATGTAGTTCAAAATGCAAATAGAAACTAGATTCGGCTTTACAGTGCACGCACCATTAAAGGACAAGGTCATGCCATACATAAAGTGCATGCCCTAGTTTAGTTATAGTCGTCTCGAAATTGTTACACCGAGGAAGTGATTGTAAGAATCAATAGGTACGTTTAAAAGACTACGTATGCCGTGTCAAATCTACACAACCATAAACCTCAAAACTTCTTGTTTTAGCGTAAAAAAACAGTTCGTTGCAAAGAAATTGCATTGAGAGCTGTTGAATCTCACAGACTAAGCTGTTTTAGACGTTATAGACACAGCTGTTTAAAAAGAGTCATACTATACATTTTGTTGCGGATTCTGAATATGTCATCGTTATTGTTCCGTGTATCAAAAAATACTTTGCAATTTTGGAAGTTTATGTCAAAGCCGAATCATTAACTTAACTTCAAGGTCCGCATAATGCACTTAGGTATTTCGAGTTTCACACTTATGAGTGACTAAATGTAGCCATCACGTGGTCATCCGCACTTTGTGTATAACTGCTTTAGAAATATATTACCATAGGTTATCTATGTGAATGAGAATCAAACGCATTATAACATCAAATTGATCAGTCGTTCGCAGCTTTCTTGCACCATGACGAAAGTTACAGATATAAGACAATGTTAACAATCGGTTAAGCTCGGGAATTTCAATACGGAGATCATAGTTTGACCTATTACCCGAAAATGATGATAAATAATTTTTCTATGAGCGGGATTCCACAAATATAGAAATTTGATACGTACAGCTGTATACGTATTACATTTCAAAAGCAACCGTTTCGTTACAAGAAGTGATGAAAAGCTGGGTAAAACAGTTACGCCGAAAAAGCGCATTAGTGCTCTATACCCTTGTTTAGGTCAGAGTCGTTGACATCATGTGAACTGCTAGGGTAACAAGTAATGCATAAACAACAAAGTACGGGTCAGCAGGCTGTATTTATGACTACCTAGTTCGTGAGTAAAAAGTACAGCTCGCTGATTTATTTTTTATTTATTTTCATCAATTATTTTAGTTTATATTTTGAAGTTGTATATAGTGTAAAAAATCAAAAGTTTTGTAAAGGGACTTTCCATCATGAAATTATATTCTAAGTGAGACAGGTATTCGATATTTCACCAATATTTATTTAATATGATGGTGATCGCAAATGTTCTTTATATTCAGTTATCATTACCATTTTCATATACTTTCTATGCTTTCAGAACGTCAAAAAAGGGCCATGTTGTTGTAATGCTTCAACCTCAAACCTTCGATACTTGTGAGCAGCAAACAACATAAAACCTTAACAGACTGCGAGTTACTCACAGGCTGTTCTTGTTTTATGCTGTTTTCATTTTGCCTCTGAATGGGAAAGGGTTATAGGACCATATGTCTGACACACCCTTCATAGGTTTCGTCAAGTATGAATTATATTTAAGTATAAAGGGCATAAATTGTTGTCAATCTTTGAATACAAAGTTTGCTTACAGTTATAAATTGTTAAGTCTCTACAAGGCTGAGGAGACAAAAGCTTCTTCATTAAAATGTAGATAAATGGTACTTGTATTTTATTTTAAGTCTTTTGCCAAAAGCAAACAGGTTATCCCAATTAATGTTTTTTTTGTTGCGGTAAAACAGCACAAACAAGAGATATGTTCGTAAGAAACACAATGCCCCTTATTGCGCCGCATTGAAATAATTTTTTTTAGTCTTTTATAAAGTATTTTGCCAAAAGCAAACAGGTTGTCCCAATTAATATTTTTTTGTTGCGGTAAAACAGCACAAACAAGACATGTGTTCGTCAGAAACACGATGCCCCCTATTGCGCCGCTTTGAAATATTTTTTTTTACCCTTGACCTTGAAGGATGACCTTACCTTGAATGTCCACCACTCCAAATCTGCAGCTTCATGAGAACGCCGCTTTGAATTTTTTTTAACCTTTGACCTTGAAGGATGACCTTGACCTTGAACTTCCACCACTCAAAATGTGCAGCTTCATGAGAACGCCGCTTTGATTTTTTTTTACCTTGACGGATGACATTGACCTTGAAATTTCACCACTCAAAATGTGCAGCTTTATGAGATACACATGCATGCCAAATATCAAGTTCCTATCTTCAATATTGCAAAAGTTATGGCCAACGTAAAAGTTTTTTTATCGGACGGACGGACAGACTGACATACTGACGGACAGTTCAACTGCTATATGCCACCCTACCGGGGGCATACAAAAACAAGAGATGTGTTCGTCAGAAACACAATGCCCCCTATTGCGCCGCTTTGAAATAAATTTCTTTTTTTTTGACCTTTGACCTTGAAGGATGACCTTGACCTTGAACTTCCACCACTCAATGTGCAGCTTCATGAGAACGCCGCTTTAATTTTTTTTTACCTTTGACCTTGAAGCATGACCTTGACCTTGAACTTCCACCACTCAAAATGTGAAGCTTCATGAGATACACATGCATGTCAAATATCAAGTTGCTATCTTCAATATTGCAAAAGTTATGGTCAATGTTAAAGTGTTTATTTCGGACGGACGGACAGACTGACATACTGACGGACATACTGACGGAAAGTTCAACTGCTATATGCCACCCTACCGGGGGCATAACAACATACAAGTGTCCTCCCTTTGACTCGAATTAAACCCCTATTTTCCAGAGCCTGGCTCATTTTGATGCGGTCTTGCACTGTAAAGGGAAACTAGAATTCTTGAAGTAAACTCATCCTGTTGTTTGACCGACAACCAAACTAACAGTCAGTGCTTCGAAGTGGGCACTGAACCTGATTTCCAAGGTGGAAAGCCTGTGAAACCTCACAAATATATTTTACAACAAGAGCTGTCACCATAGGATGACATATGCCCCCTATAAACGCTTTGATAGAAGTTATGAGCATTTTTCGAAACCTAAACGCAGATTTTGAAACCTTAACGCTGACCCTAAGTTCAAGGTCAAGGTCACAGGGGTCAAATTTTGTGTGCGTATGGAAAGGCATTGTCCATATACACATGCATACCAAATATGAAGGTTATATCTCAAGGGACATAGAAGTTATGAGCATTTTTCGAAACCTAAACGCAGATTTCGAAACCTAAACACGGACCCTAAGTTCAAGGTCACAGGGGGTCAAAATTTGTGTGAAATCAAAAATTGTCAAAAAACACTGCCAAACTGAGAGTTTGTTTGTAAAAATAAAGCTAAATTTTAAATTATCATATTTATTCTTAATGCGTATTAAGGGTTTATATACAATTTATGTAAATAATATAAAGAAGTCGATAAAGTTTACGAACCGTAGACCTAAATTTGAAAAAAAACAACATTGTTTTAGATAAAATAACAATATCAATATCGACATTAAACAATAAAAATATTCTATGAGTGCTAACGTACCAAAAATAAAAGCATTAAAATACTTTAGGAGGGCTTGCAAAAACATATTCAATATTGGAAACTGAAATCTATTAGAATACCTCAAGATAATGTATTTCTTTACTTAATATTTTAATTTTAATTAACTTTTTTAAATAATTATTTTGTAGGATAAATAGAATACTTCGTATGTGAGTATGTACTAAAATCCCACTCGTCTCAGAAAGACTTACAAGGCTCGGAAAGCCTCGCCATTTAAACCTTTCTTCACTTGTGGATAAATTAAAGTACACAATCACACTAACATAGTATTATCTATTTCTTCCGAAGCCACACTAATTGTTCACAGGCAAATTGATGTTCCTATCTGTAGTCCTAATTTTAAAATGACAAATTAAATAAATACCTTAAGACAGGAATAACCGTTTGTCTATGTTGCTTTATATTCCGTTAGTGATACTGTATATGTGGTATATAATTCTCATTTAGGTGAGCAAATCCTTAACTAAGGCACAATCGCATTATCGGCACTTAAAAAATGACAAAGGCGAAACATGCATCGATTCCGGATGTAAATTGTTTGTTTAAAATCTGATTTATGTTTTTTTTTATTCTTCAACATCATTTTTAATGAATATTATAATGTTCTCATGGTTAATAATTATGTTTTTGTAATGATAAATATAAGGTCTATGTCCATTATTGTTAAACTAAAAGAAGGTTGAACTGTCATTGAAAATACGCCCATCTCCATGTTCGCATAATGTGAAATAATAAACGGCTTTTGCTGACATGTAGCACCACTAGCTCTGTGATATCGAATTGCGTCCGTTTCATCCTCATATCATGCGTACATTTTTAATAATTAAAAACAACTGCGACACGTCAAGTAGTTGTAATATTTGCAGTATCCAAAATTTATCAAAAATATACCTATTTCTTATTCTACTGTAATAAGAAAACGGACTCGAAACTGTTTAAATGCGCCCGCTTCAATCAGGTGTTTGATGCTATTAAAATAAATACGTCGATACTAAATCATGCGACAACATCGCTGAATGAACAGTAAGATCATGCAGAATAAAAAAAATTCTCTACATACTTTAAAACTGTTGGTCCATAACAAAAATGTACGTAAGAAACGTAGATTGCATCGCAAATGTCCTTCATTCGATGTTAACTATCATGTTTCTTATATGATGTCAAACATCATGTTTCTTATATTATCGCCTGAATTGTTTAAACATATTGTGTTTCGGCATTTATGCGGTGTTGCTTAACTTAAACGTTAAGTTATCCGCGTATTAACATTAGTCATCAAACGTAAACTAACAATGAACATCGTTATCAAACGATGTAAAACTGTTCACTTGGAACAATATCTAGCCGGAATCAAAATGTGAATTTCTCAAATTCACAAGGTCGAATATTTATGTAAATATGTTTGGGATTCCACTTACAAATCTACGTACGTTAAAAATCAAGAGCGCCTTCCCTCTTTCTTCATTCGTATTTTTGTTATAACATGAGATAATTTTGGTCCGAAAATTTTCTAAGTGAAGTATTTAATAAGTAGAAAAAGCTGTGTGATACAGATTTTGTACGAAACGTAGCTGAAGTAAATATTGAAATTGATATTTTAAATATTATTACATTGCAAGTGATTTTTTCCAAACAGATACGGATGGCTTGTTAAAGATATTTTACGCAAAATTTATATTTACAACTTTTTGAAAGGGAGCATGATGGATTGGTTTTGATATTTAACAAAGTTTAATACAAGTTTGTAGTGTTACTATTTGATTTTTGTTTAGATAATTCGATAACAAGAATGCCTTCTTTACCAGTCCTTGTCATAATTGGAGGAATGATTCTGGTTTTGATGACAGTAGGAGTGATTGTGTGCTGCAAAAAACAAGGATGGTGTTCTTTTAGAACTAAGAAACGAAGCAAGCCGAACAGGTATACACATTAATTTATGTCGTTGAATAGTTTTTTGTCAACGTATTGTTTACAGCTCTTTTGAAAGAATTGTAAAGAATTTCAGATTTCATTTTGTTCGTGTTTTATTTAAAGGTGTCTGGCTTGGAAAATGGATGAAGACGACAATCGACAGGCAATAACAAATATCCATTTCAGTAACACGGTAGAGCTGATAGAAGATAATCAGGAGGTGTAGAAATACAGAATGTTTGAGTTTGCAGTATACGAACGACATTTGTTTGTTATACAAAATATTTATTATTGCCATTGCAACTCTGCTTACTCAGATGTTGTTTTTTCAATTTTTAATGAATTGCGACTTCCTATTCTTTTGAAATTATCACATATATGAATATATTTCAATACTGCTTGTACAAGTAAATACTCTATTATAATTATAATGCATCGAGCTTAACTAAACATTGTTTGTTTTTTTGTGTTTATATTAATTGCAGGATGAAATGGTCGCTTTTATTATCTGAGCTTTACATTCGTTTGTTCATAACACAAAACCAAAGTAGGTATGTGTAAAGCAAAAAGAAGCAGAACGTTTTAACAATAACAACTACAGCGCTCGTTGATGTGATATTGACACCGAACAAAAGTCTTCAGTGTTGACGTGACTATGACTGGTTGTCAGTATAATGGTGGTTGTGGTTGTGATGGAAGACCAACGAGAACTGGTCTTGCATTAAAATCATTCTAAGCGTAGTTTTTACCACAAGTGATAAGTATAACTATAAAATATACTTCAATATGTAAGAGGCTAAAATGTGCATGCACAACAGTAAACGTTAGTTTAAAGCCTGTTGAAAATGTACTCAAATATCATATTGTACACCAGTCTAATAGGTAGCACATGGTAACCGTGTTACACAACGTTAAAAATAGCAAGACTCTCACGAAAAGACTTCTGATATGCGGACGTAGATAACAATAGCTATAAGTTAAGCTGATATAGTGTTAACATCAAAGGTTTAAAATGGAAACTCAGAAGGAAAAGCACGATTTTTAACGAAAAAACAACAACACTATATTGTAATAATAAAACGCATTCCTATCTTTCTTCAATGGCAAACAAATCACAATAAAAAATAACAACTCTTGTTGTGTATGTGTCTTTGTTTGTTACAGTTAAATCTTTCACAAACATTAGCTTATTGCCTTGGTGAATAAGCAAATAATGGAAAATTGGTTTCTTTATTAATTTTAACAACAATATTGTTTCAATGTTTTAAAAACTACACTTTTTACCCAATAACTAAAGTTCACTGACGTGCATAATGACGATTAAAATATATTTATACACGTTTTGGGACTTTGTTAACAATCCGAGAAAAGAAAGTTGTATATACCCAAGTCACATACATACATAATAATATTTTGTTTGAGTTATGTTTTTACCGCATCAAAAGAATTCTCAGTTAAGTAATATTATCTACACGTAGATTTGGTACCACGTTTATGCTAAACTTAAGACTGAGAACATTTATAATTGTTTATTTACTGATAGTCATTAACATTAAACATGATACAAAAAGTAGTTTGTCTTAAACAAGCGTAAATGCTTATTGGAATTTTTTTTAATTATTTTATCTTGGTGTGCGTATACATACATAACAAAAATTAATCTACGCTGTAGACCGTGTATGTCTTTGTACCACTTCCCATTTGAATTTATCTTGTAATGATGTTAATATAAGGTGAAGTGACCCTCACCAAAAGGGCAATTTACCAACAATTTGTTACATATTAAGGTATAATATAACACTGCAAGACAGAGAGCAGTTAACAATAAAAATATAAACTCACATTCAAAATACTTTTCCGTGTCCGAGCTATTGCCATTTAAATTAAAATAAAACGTATAAAGCATTACAAACGCGAAACAATTGAATCTAGTTTATGTTGTTTTCGTGTTATTTTGTACCGACATGTTGATAAAAGTATAAAATTGATTACGCAATATCAAATATAAAATAATATGATGTTTCAGTTCACAAGAATATTAAATCACAATCAGAAAGGTGCACCTGTAGCCCGGATTAATTAACTTATTGCTACGATAAAGCCTCTCCTGTAAACAACCATCGGTAAACAACTTCATACTTCAAACAGTGATGTCATCGTAACAAGCTTTACATATCATATTACTGACATACTTTAAACATTTGGAAAATGCAAAGACTTTCTGTTGTAAAATTTGTTATTCGAATATATACGGGCACTATCTTAAATACAACATTACTGTTTTCAATATACAATATGGCTTTTACCACAATCACAGTGTCCCTTATAAGTAAACAATGCACAGTAATGCAGAACTCATTTGGATGTCAATGTATTTTGTCTTATTGTTTAGACATGTATCGCCAGGACAACTTATCAACGCGTAAGTTCGAAATTGACACTATTCCTAATCCAAACAAGATGTGCGATACCATGAAAAGTGATTTAAGGCGTTCTTCGAATCGCTGATAAATATTGTAAGAGTTGGAAACGTAATATAACTTTACATACACATTGATTAATAAAACAGTATTAACAAAATTATTACATGGTACTGGGATCAATTACAATGTTACTTCAACGAAATCGATAACAAACTAGGACTATCTGGTCTGAAATACTTTCGCGTGCCACTTAGTCAGAGAGAATGGCACAACTTTGCAACCGAAACGTTATCTACATGTCGTATGAACATGCTAGCACTGTACTACACAAACAAGACAGTCAAGCAGTGTTCCACTTGATCACTTGATACGTCTTATGTTTTCTCTTCTGCTCAGTTTGTTTATTTTTTAAAGCGAAAATAAGGTTGGCAAATGTCCAAAAATGGGTAAGACAGATTCTTCATTTAAGATACAAGAAGCATGTCTTACAACCGATGTTTTTGTTTGATCTAGATCACACTTATCATTACATATACCGCGCAAAATCAGGTTCAAGGTTAAGTACAGCCGCCATATTTGGCATGTTCTTATCCGGTTATTGGTAAGAATATCTCGGTAAACAATATGATTGAGAATGATGACGCAAAGATATTCTTCAGAAAAAAAACACAAATACCCAGCAATAGGAATGATAACGTACGTACTTGTAAATTGTTCATTTCGTTAACATTTAAAATTGATAAGTTTATGAGACTTGCGATTTCACACAATACCATGAACACATTTCATTTCAAGTTTAAATTGCAAGGTTTTAAGAGCCAAACAAGAACAGGTCGATTCATGAACATTAACCCAAATTTTAAATAAAAAGCATCAGAATGTTGATTCCACCAAAAAAAAGATTGCTAGAAATTCCTACGCATTCCACAATAACATCTTATTGACATTTGCTATAGGGCAAACACCTAATAATGCCAAATCTTTTATTTTGATCGCATGATCAGATCATTTCATTATCATAACTGCATTATACGATATAATTTTTTCTACAGCAAGTTACATATTTTAAACACGATTTATGCTCTAATAAATACAGTAGTTTAAAACGAAAGCAATGCCAGATTTAAATATACAACGTAAAGTGGTATTCGTTTCAAACTAATCATTAATTGTCTTATTTAACGTGGGCTTTGTCTTTGATGTGAACATACAGCGATTGTGCAGACAGTTTTGTATGGCTATTGAATGAGCTGGATCATGTGCATTTTAACAAACCGATACTGTTTATTAACTTTTGACTACTAGTATATTAAGGGCATTACATTACTTTATTTTAAATATCTTCGAATTATGAGATAGTCAAGATTGTTCTGTCGTCTACTATTGCTCGTGAGTGTGCTGGTGGGATTATTAATCGTCCCATGCCGGAAGAAATGTAGACAATTTTTGAGGAGTACATCTTCAGTTTCAAAATACAACGGGTAAGTTACAACAATAATTTAATATGATTGCATTGTATCTGTGCGATATTTATCATGCACTCACACTCGTTATGTAGATAGTTATTTAATATTCGTGTACTTATGGGACGGGTTTTAAAGATGGGTCACTTGAAAAAGGTTGTCATGGAGTCCATGCAACAAACAACAAAAACAGCTAAAATGATAAAGAAGATTTGAAACATCGTTTCGTTTATGAATATTCATTATTTGAAAATGATGCACTAGTAAAGCGTTTGTCATCGCATAATTGGAACATGGCGAACGATTGATAGAGCCTTTGGTTTTGTTCGCAAATGAATCTGGTTCATATGGCGACGGTGGAAATCCGTTATTTTAACACATTTCGTCTTGAACTTCTTATCATTCTTGATTTTTAAATACTGTAGTTTTTCTATTATTTGTATTTAATTACATAATAAAAAATACGAGGCATTTATTGATATAAAATATGTTAATATCAAGTTCCGATCCATTATTGCGTAAATGTATTCTTCTATTATGTTAAGAGTTTACCAAGTAAGAAAGAAAATAACACAAATCCATGTTTAATACATGTGCACAATAGTTTTTATACGAAATCGGTTGGTTTTGCGTAGTTACCGGTCATTTTCGTAGTTGATTTTTGTCAATATTATGGTGAAAGCAAACATATCATGCCCGTAGTTACGTAGTGCAATACAGGTTCATTTTACTTAATAGACGTGGCCAAGTCCGGATGAGTCTGTTGCGAGAAACCATGAAAACACATGCGTCCATATGAAGAAAATGTCTTCCTCATCGGCACTCGTTTGTAACGATGATGGCCCTATTCCACTACGAAATCAAGCCCACGATTCGCTACGATTTATCACATTTATTGAATCGGGAAGACTCGTGACAGTCTACGATTCAGTTACGACACTGGTACGATTGAGTTACGACGAATCGTGGGGTTCCATTGAAGTCTTGCGAATAGGGTCGCGACTTCACTACGATGTGTAAGAATCTACTGCGACTGTACTACGAACGATGCAGATCGGTCACGACTAAGCTAGGACCTCATTGAATGCACCCATGAATTAGGCGCCAATATCTATTGATATTGATCTAAATCGCGAGAATCTTAGCGGGCACGCAACTCAATCGGTGTGAACTCGTGAGAGTCTTGACAAAGTCGTAGCTGATTCGTAGACAGATCACGTTATCACCGATTTCCCAATTAAGTCACGAATTACCTACGATTCCATTACGACGCCAAAGAACGCACTACGACGCTGTTACGAGTCAGCTGCGATTAAATACAGTCTTGGAGGTCTTGGCCAAATTTTAAACACGTTTAAAATCTGGCCACGATTTATCGGGAGTTGCAGGAATCACTTACGACCGGCCCGCGACTAGCTACGAATGAGTTAGGACCTTCGCCGATTGAGCTACGAATGTCCCCGACCTCAAAATATTGGAAATCGGGACAAATCGTGGGGAATCGGGTCGTAGTGGAATCCCCCAATGACATAGGATCATCAGCGGACGAATCTGTAAATAGACAATCCAGTGGCGTTTTAAGAATTAACAGAGAGTGAAGTCAATTGTATGCAATGATGACATACTACCTATGACAAGTTTAAGAATAAAACTGATATGATTGACTGGTTGTCGTCACTAATGAAACATTTTATCATATAATTACGCAGTTATCGGTCTGATACTAAGGTGCCTGGCATTTTTCATATAAGGTTAGAAGAGTTTATATCATAACCAATTAAATACACATTTATTTTAATCCCTACGTGTTGTATTAAAACATGACCGGAAAGTTATTATCTATATCTATGTGATTCTTTGTATATTTTCATTTTTGCTAATTTTCAAATATATATAAGAAATGTTTAAAATGTGATTCGATTTTGTTATTGTAAAAGTCCATGCTTTGTCTGAGGGACGAGAGAAAACGTAATGCTTTTCGGTTTCAGACCGTCTTTTTTATAAGCTTTTTTGCATTATTTTGTCGCTACGTTTTACAAAACGCTATGTCACATTACTGTTTTTAACATATTGTTCGTCGTTCAAGTATTACGAATATACCAGTAATAAATAAATTATGTTGACGGAGACATTTGATACACATACCGTCTTAACCTAACGCTTATGTATTCATGTTCAATTTCATTCAATAAGACAGGTATTTTCATTATAAAATAATGCAAGTAACACAGCGACAAAAGATCAATGTCGCTTTCACGTGGGTAGGCTGGTATTTGTATCGAAGGGCGTATTGTGTGACATTGACATTGTTTACCCGACTTAGTTATTTGTTTTGTTGAAATAAAATTATTTTATGTATTGTATGTAAGTGTGTTGATGCATTCCATTAATGTTAATGCTTGCAGTTAACCTTTTTTTAATGTCCAGACTTACTGTAGAGTTTATCAAAACAATCATAAAGACGTTAAAACGCTTTATTGCTTATTTGAAGGAATTAAACTTAGTGAGTATATTTCTTGAATGGATTCACTTAATTAATTTAATGAAGAAAGATGGAACATTATACAATATAGTCTAGGCGCGAATTGGGTTTAATAATCCACAGTGTTCACAAATCACTAAATGGTCAAAAAGTAGTTTTGTAAAACACACAGTTTCAGGATAATTACTGAAGCTTTACAAACTTCAATACACTTTTCCCAAACTAGTAAACATCATTGACTTTGATAACAAGCTCCTAAATGTTGGTAGAGTAGCTCCACTTGTTTCAAGCAATCTGTGTTAACGGTGACTTCGGATTTAATTGAGTCAGTCGAATAAAATTCAGTGTTGTACTCGGTGTGAGGCTTTGTATACTTTGGAGCCGGTCTAAACCCCGTACTTGCATTCACCCTACTAAGGCGGTGACACCACCTTTACAAGATTTGATAATTGTTATGGTGTATGTATTTCCAGTAATGTTTAGATAATTCGAATACACTTTTCCAAAAATAGTAAATATAATTGACTTTGATAACAATCTCCTAAATGTTTGCAGAGTAGCTCCACTTTTTGCAAGCAATGCGTGTTTACATTTAAGGTGACTTGGATTTAATTGAGTCGGTCGAATAAAATTCAATGTTGCTCACCGTGTACTTTCCCTTTTAAATGATTATTTTATGGTTCGGTGTGAGGCTCAGTATACTTTTAAGCCGGTCTTAACCCACAGTGCTTTACATTCACCCTTCTAAGGCGGTGGCAACACCTTTACAAACTTTAATAATTGTATTGGTTAATGTCGTGGTGTATGTATGTTCCAGTATTGTTTAGATAGTTCGTCACCTTTTTTACATCAAACACAATCGAATGGTTACAAAAATGTCTCTCCCGATAATGTTTCTGAAATTTCATTATTCCTATATTTAAGAAAACTCAAACGTATATCGGTGCCATGCTATCAGTACAAGTCGTGTACAATAGTGAATACTTCATTGCACATCCTGTTATTATTTTATGAAATTGTACTTTTTTTTATAAATAAACAAAATACCAAACCAGACTCATCATTGGCGAACTTTTTAGATGCTTATGTTTAAACTGGCCTAAATACAAACACAAGGTCATTTTCAAATGATATTTAAATACCTTTCTAAAAAAGAACCTATTATGTAAAGTTATATGATGTCTCATTAAGGCGGATACATGGTCACAAAATGTATCATTGAAGACACAGATGAGGTGAACATTTATGACCACTTTTTATTCCATTTCAAACATATGATTGTTATTTAATGTCTGTAATTCATAGTATGTTTAAATACTTTTTTGCAATTTAACTGTAATAAATACCTTAAATACACACACCATTAACATTCCTTAAATTAGATTTTCAGTATAATACAGTAAAACAATAGTGCTTCTATTACAGTATGACATTCAAGTGAAATGCGACAAGTTAATATGTGAATTTGATTAAAATTGAACTGTGATTTTTTTGGTGTTGATAGTGGTTTGAAAGGACGCGTGTATTTTTCGTTAATCAAACATGGTATCAAACATTTGTGTGAACACAAATGCTCATAAAACATAGTGACTGATAACAGCTACGTCGCTTTGTATTGTAACGAGTTAACATATGTGTCCATATACGCTTTTGTTCGCTATTTTACCGACTACCAGATAAACAAACACGGGCTATCCTGTCTCAATATTGCCTATGCCCCATTTATGCCACCGTAATTTATAGACAAACCATTCATTTTCATTTTTATAAAAATATCATTACCAGGGTGCATGATTGCGTAACTTTGTGGAAACCGGTAAGTGGTGCTTTTTCGAATAACATTGTTTCTCAAGAATTTCAACTAGTGCATAAAAGACAGATTGTTATGCTGCTTATGGCAACCTGTAATACATCAGAATTACTTTATTTAATAAGCACGTGTTCTTGTTTAAAAAAATCTTTGTGTACTGCGTTCATTTATACGGTAATGCCTCACGCAACGGTACTTTTGTCACCAATTTAATCACCCCAGGAAACCCGATACCTTGTGAGCAGTGTATTACCATTGGATCAGTGCTCAAATTTTAACATGAACTAACATTGGGTAAGTAATTTTTTCAACATAAAATTTTCAATGTCAAATTTGAAACAACTGTGTATTAACATTGATATCAAAGTTATTAGCCTACATGTAGAAAAAATCCTGACACATTTTCTTAAAAATTGAGCGAAATGTGGCTCCCTGATGTAGAAGATCGGAGAAAATGGGCCATGTTCAGGCATTGAAGGGAGAAAAACTGCTTTAATTTGAAAGCCACTACAATAATTAAAGGATTTATACAAAGTTACACATGTCTGCCATAACCTCACAGCAGGCTTTCTCCACAAAAACTATTTCTTGTGGAGAAATTTGCGTTTTTAATGACCATGTTGGGAAAACATTCTGTCCAGCCCGTGTGTAAACCCCTGAAAACCCCGTTGATTCTGGTACCTGATTACATTGTGAGATCATGGCGAGTTATTACCGGTATTTGTATAATTGACACACCGTCGTTGACAATTTAACATGAATCTATCGGCCTTAATATTCAATGCAAACTCATGTTTACCTAAGATATCTACTGGCAATAGTACATAGGTTAAAGCGTGTTAAATAAATTATCATGAACCATTTTTAAAAAGTATGTCGCGGTTAATATTTCGATATTTAACAACATTTGAATGATACAGTTAGCACTATATTGCAATTAAATAATAGCTCATATGTTTAATTCGACAAACTTAATTTTTAAATATGCAGAACCATTAGGACAAACCAACAAGAACATGTGCATAGACAGCGCAATCTTGATAATAAACAAATGCTTTTATATAAGCTGTTTTAAATAAATTATCTGCTGATATAAGTCCGACATGTAAACCTGTGTGTTATGAAATACCTGTATTCAGACTATTACTTGCAGATATACTTAATGAATGTAGCAAAGTTGGCTATGTTTATTAAGCAGTAGATTCGCTGTATACATTTGAATAACCAAATAAACAAGGCCGAACAAATGTGTGTGTTTAGTTGCACGTCACGTTACTGTTTTATGTATATACTACATATTTTCGTATTAGGCTGACATATGTATATACTTAACATGTTCAAAATATGAAACATAAAATAATATAAGGACTGATTATTATATACTGTATACAATACCGCTCGAAATATGTTAATGTTAATAATATTATCGCGATACGATCAACAACGTGTATCACTTTAAACACTAGTGTTTTTTACTTTGCCCTAATACTATACGTTTTTCCCGACGGATTTTAATTATGAAGTATATTGTTGCTCATAGAAGAACAGTTAAATTCGCTGTGGTTGAACATGAAGCGGGTTGTAATCGTGTTGTTAATTTGTTTTAAAACCCATTTCTCTGATTCCGCTAGAAATCTTATTCCCTGTGGATCTTCAAGTTGTGACAACATAGGCTACGAATCATGCGTTCGTCCGCCGGGAAAACTCACGGATGCGGACTCTCTTTGCTATTCTTGCAAGGATCAGACTCGATACGGAGACCCCTGTGACCCCGCGAACACCAGACAGGGCTGTGTATTGTACTGCATAGGTATCATTACGTAATTGTACATATTTAACATAACGATTTATTGTGAATCTATTAAACTGCATGAGCACATTAGTATGTTAAAGGACTTGCAGTAAATGCTTTTGACATTTTCAATGTTCTAATTATTGTGTTTCATTCGTTGTTTTTTCACCTGAATTTTCATGAGCAGTTTATAATTTGACATCGATTGAATTATTAATTATGTCCTATAGACAAGGAAGTATAGCAAAAAGAGCAAATATGGAACCAGTTGCAAGAATCTCAGAACCGAACATGGCAGCGTCTCATCTTGGAAAAGGGCAATGTCATATCTCTGTTACGGAAAAGTAAGTATATCATAGTCATAACTAGGAAAACTGAGCGCATAGAAACAGAACAAAATATATCAGAAATCGAATATAGCTTCAGGTAAACTTGTTTATTGAGGGTTAATGACCTCGTATTTTTCAATTCAGTAGGGTTTAATGTCGGTGAGCAGATTTCTTAAAGTTTTCGACAAGTGCATTATTGTACATGTATATGTGTTATGATGACATTGAAATGGCATATGTATACTCATTATCCGTGTAAATTTCGGATTGTGATTTGTTAGTGACCATAGCGTTTCTAATCATGTCCAATAGCAACCAAACATAAGAATAAACATGTAAATAGTGTGATTGATATCAAGATTGTGTGCGTGTTTTTCAATTTTGAGAATTTTAAGCGTTCAGGAGCTAATTAGGCGTAATTTTACATCATACTTTATTTTCTAAATGTACAAACAAATTATTTTTTCTCTGCATATTGTCCTAAGGTTGTACGTCAGTTTCGAGTGCCTGCTCCTATTGGGTCATTTGAAATAATAAAAACGGATATTCACAAAGCCAATCTCTACTTTAGATATGTCATACCTCACATATAATTTTTCATTTTTTTATGTTTGCTATGAAACCTTTATGCTTTCATATCACACCTTTGCTTAATTTACTAAGTCTTCTCATAGATGTTTAATTGATTAACTATATTTGTATATGCTATGACAACTGTGTTTCAGACGAAACTGAACAGGCGAGGAAAATGGAAGATGCAAACAAAATAATTCAACTGTATATTTGGATTTTCGTAGCAACACTATTGATTCTTTGTTTGACAATGACTATTCTAGCAGTAGTACTGTGTGTTTACTAAAAAAGGGTGATAACAGGTAAGTTGGGGAAACAAACCCTAACTGCGCATGTAAATGATGTTACAATAAACTAGAAATGGCGCGGCAGAGGCCGACGCGTATCCCTATGCCACATGTTTGACCCAGGGTCGCCCCAGGGTTGGTAATGGGGCCATGCATAGTTGAGATTGACCGTATTGTCATAAGAGAAGTTCAGTATCAATTAGAAGTGAATCGGTGTAGAAATGAAGAAATTATAGTAAAAGGCAATTTTGGGTAGGCTTGGCCTATGTGGGCGGGGCGCTCCAGGGTTTGTAATGGGGCCATACATAGTTGAGATTGACCGTATTGTCATAAGAGAGGTTCAGTATCAGTTTGAAGTAAATGGGTGTAGAAATGAAGAAATTATATTAAAATGCAATTTTGGGTGGGCGTGGCCTATGTGGACGGGGCGCCCCAGGGTTGGTAATGGGGCCATACATAGTTGAGATTGATCGTATTGTCATAAGAGAGGTTCAGTATCAATTTGAAGTAAATGGGTGTAAAAATGAAGAAATTATAGTTAAAGGCAATTTTGGGTGGGCGTGGCCTTTATGGGCGGGGCGCCCCAGGGTCGGTAATGGGGCCATACATAGTTGAGATTTACCGTATTGTCATAAAAGTGGTTCAGTATCAATTTGAAGTAAATGGGTGTAGAAATGAAGAAATTATAGTAAAAGGCAATTTTAGGTGGGCGTGGCCTATGTGGGCGGGGCGCCCCGGGTGCGTAATGGGGCCATGCATAGTTGAGATTAACCGTATTGTCATAAGAGAAATTTGAAGTGAATCGGTGTAGAAATGAAGAAATTATAGTAAAAGGCAATTTTGGGTGGGCGTGGCCTATGTGGGTGGGGCGCCCCAGGGTTGGTAATGGGGCCATGCATAGTTGAGATTGGCCGTATTGTCATAAGAGAATTTCAGTATCAATTTGAAGTAAATGGGTGTAAATGAAGAAATTATAGTAAAAGGCAATTTTGGGTGGGCGTGGCCTATGTGGGCGGGGCGCCCCAGGGTTGGTAATGGGGCCATGCATAGTTGAGATTAACCGTATTGTCATAAGAGAGGTTTCAGTATCAATTTGAAGTGAATCAGTGTAGAAATGAAGAAATTATAGTAAAAGGCAATTTAAGGTGGGCGTGGCCTATGTGGGTGGGGCGCCCAAGGGTTGGTAATGCGGCCATGCATAGCTGAGATTGACCATATTGTCACAAAAGAAATTCAGTATCAATTTGAAGTGAATCGGTGTAGAAATGAAGAAATTATAGTAAAATGCAATTTTGGGTGGGCGTAGCCTATGTGGGCGGGGCGCCCCATGGTTGGTTATGGGGCCATGCATAGTTTAGATTGACCGTATTGTCATAAGAGAGGTTCAGTATCAATTTGAAGACAATCGGTGTAGAAATGAAAAAATTATAGTAAAATAACCTAACAAAATTAGTAAACATCTCTGACCCGGCCCCACCCCAACCACCATAACTTTTTACCCAGGGGTCAGATCAAAATTCCAAATAGTGCAGGGTCGCTCATATGCTCATATATACCATGTGTGTAAGTTTCCAGGTTCTAGTGCTAATAGTGTAGGAGGAGATAGTGGCCAGGACGGACGGACGCACGGACAGACAGACGACGGAGAAAACCACAATATCCCATCGCTTTTCAAAAAGCGTGGGGATAATACTTTTTTCCCTCCAAGTTTCCCCTTGTTATTGATTAATTGTATAAGTTTATTCGCATCCTTAGTCATATTGCAGACAAATAAATAATTGTGTTTCCAAAACCTTGAGACCAGTAGACGATTCTGAATCAAGTTCAACAGACTTTTCTGTTCTGTTCTTTCTTTATCACCAATTAAATGATTTAAGACAAGGAAATACAAGGAGTCGGATAAAATTGTGCTTTTCGTGCCCACTAGCCTTTATTATTCTCCTGCATATAAATAGTGAACTACTTTTTTGCCGTTCATTTCCTGTAAAAGGTAAAATGCAGTTACTTGCAGACGATTTAACATCCTTATTCATGTGTTCTTAAATATGAATATATGCATGCATTGAATGCATTTAATAACATTATCTCATATACTTATCGAGTTTTGCAATACACGCATTTACATGTTGACTTAATTTGTAGACGATCTTAAATTTGCATAAGAAAATATTGTACATGTTTGTCACACAATTTCTATCCAAGCAAATCAAGAATCATTTGAGATAATAAACAACTTGTTTCGTTTGCTATCGCAGGATCCCATTTTAGACATGGAGATGCCACAGGCATACGCAGTGAAACGGAAGGACGCGGACAATATATATAAACTCATACATGTATACTTTTTCTTTGTCAGTTTCTGACTACTTATGAAAATGATAATTACATTTTCATTGTTGAAAAAAGTCGGTAACTTGATCTGAACCAAAATTAATATATGTATTAAACTTGATATAAAAATCGGCTATCTAATAACCTACCCGCGTTATTGTTTACCTCGCTGACCACGTTGACAGAAGAAGTCAAATAAAAACTAAAACGGGTTTACCCAAAATTACTTTATTAAAAGTAAGGAAACGAGCTAAATGACAATGAGACGGAATGAACTTTGTTTTTATTAGTGCTCATTTTCACCCATTTGCTTTGCAATCGACACTTTGTGTTTAATCTATATCCACAAGGTAAGAATAAGTGCACTTAGGTCTTTTGGATCATTCGAATTGACAATACACATGTTTTATGTAAGGACAACAACAGCCATTAAAGCCGTTTTCATAGTCACTATATTCATATGAGTGTATACCTCAAGTATAGTCTATTTTTATTCTCCACTGTCAAACATGCATTCATTGACGGTAGTTTAATAGCTTAAATTCAGAATTGAACGTGTCGGAATATTCACACGTGGTCACGGTGAATGAATTGCATTTGATGACATGTAAAGCACATGTTCAGGTATCTATCTGTAGCAGTGATCGGGTGGTTTAGTCCGCTCAGTAACTCAATTAGTTTAAATCAGATCGTCATGAAACTTAGTATGGGCATAACATCTTGGCTAAGTTCGATAATCAGCCAGAGATCATAAAGCACTTTTAAACTATGGAAACTTATTTAAAAAATAAATTGTCATTTTCACATTGTGTAAGACTTCTTATTTCGATAGCATATATCGCAACCACGTGAAACTTGGTGGTACTTATTTTTTATATCCACCAAGTTAAGCATTCCGCTTAAAGCGGGTATATACGATTTTTAAATGTGCTGAATTGTAAAATATTGATACAAATATGTTATAATAACACACAATATGCAAGAAAAATGATACATTTAAGACGAATTTCATAAAATACAGCAAATACAAATTAGCGCCCCGAGCCGATTGTGACGAAGATAATTCGTAATTATTTTCCTACAATAATCGATGCATTCGTCTTTTTAGTAAGTGTTCGTGTGTCGTATGAATCGATATCGCTGCAGGAATTTCAAATGAACCGTTAAACTAAATTTAGATTCACATCGTACATGCATGATATACATGCTGGCGAATTCGGCTGTACAGCCTTTTTCGATTTCAGAATTAAATATCTGGCTTATTTAGCATTTTTCGACACATCTTCTTCTTAACTTTTATTTTAGTTTATATTGAAATATATGTATAATAAGTTTTTACACATTTTATGTTAATTAATAAATATTTGACAAGATCGTATATACCCGCTTTAATAGTACTCAGCATTCATGATTTATGGACCTTAAATTTCCTAGTCGATGTTGTCTTTCGAAGCGATGTTGGCGAATTACAATCAATAATTATAGTTTGCATAAATCAATCTTGATGACACTTATGATATTTAGCTACCAAGTGAATGCTCTTTTAGATGTTTTTACAAAACAAAGCAATCTAGTAAGTGCGCATTTAGATCTCTTTTTTACATAACGGTGCAATATGTGCGCTGATTCCATTTAAGTTGTGATCGCTACTCAGCTTGATGGACAAACAGTCATTGTGCAAAGATGTTATAATGCATACTCCGGAAAATCACATCAAACCACAATATATCAGATATGACGATACCACACGAAATAAAGGAACGTGAATCTGGAAATCTATTGTGCGAATGTCTTCCCGCGTTTAAACTATGGCACGAACGTGTTGATAAGTAGCATTTGCCAAAGTTCAGTTGTAAATCACTTGTATACGCCACGATGAATCATTTATTGTTTTCCCTTACACCTCTAAATGTATAAGCACTTCCTTGTTTTCTACAAGGTCATTCGGAAATTTCTATGTGATGACAAAATATGAAAGTGTATTCAAAGTAAAATACTTTTTGGCGATATGAATCAAATTTTGCAATCCTTCACTCTTCTTACTTGATACAAAAAATCATTATAAATATTTACAGCCTATTGGTTGTCAACTTAACATTATCTTTGGGATTACGAATTATTAATAATACTGTGTGTAATGACAACATGCACATCGCTGTTACATAGGCGGAACAAATGCTTTTGTCAAGTTCTAAAAATCGTTCTGATTAGTGGTAACTAGTTGTTTGCCCAGTAATAAAAATTTGTTATAATTCACTTCCGCTTTCGAACGACTCTGATAAAATAGAGAAAGACTTATATAATTTATGCAAGAGGTTTAATTTCCTCAACTATATTCATTCACAAATGGAAACATAATGTGAATATCGTGTTAAATGGAATATATTTGAACGGAGTGTATATAGATTTTTTTTATAAATAGTGTTTGTATTATAAGCGACGCGGAAGAGAATGTTTATGAATGATTAAATTGTCCATTATCTGCTGCGTCTTAATGACGTAGTATTTTTGCACAGCACAGGTCATTCATAATCAGAGGCTATTCATTGATGCGGGAAAATAACACTACTGCTGATAAACAAGTATAGTGGGATGTCCATTACACTTTCACGCGACGGTTGCGTAACCTCGTTCGTATTGCATGCTACCAGAGCGGGGTTAAATTTGATATGTCTGGGAAACGTTATTTTGTTCTCAACAAATAGCGGCGATCTTTTGTATTCACGGAATGCGAACAACTCAATAGTAGAAGGTTAAAATTTGTTTATATTCAGAGTTCTCAATTTATAAAACGTTGAACATGAGTTCACCAATAACTACAGGTATACTATAGTATAGACAACAACACAAATACGTTATAATCGCTAAAACCGAATATTAAAAAAATATATATATCAAGAAATATCTTTTAAAAAGGTAGTCGGCGTAAATGCTGACCTTGAAACTAGTTTGCAATTTATGTTCTTAATAATGAAATTGAAAACAAAAGTTTAACTATTGTGTTTTTAGTTGTTCGCTTGCGAACAACTAGGGTTAAGATCTAGTTTTGAAAGTCAGTTTTGATCCTTACCCATTATCTGATCACTGCCTGCATATGCGCCGAGAAATATATCGCGGCGTTGTTTCAGTTTTTGAACTACAATCATTAACAAATTGAAACATGATATGAATATCGTGTTGAATGAAATTATTTTGAAAGGATCGTATATATATAAAGTTAAAACAGTATTTTTAGCTATACGTGTCGCGGAAGAGTAAGTATATGAATTGTTTCAATAGTCCACTACGTGCTACGTCATTCAAGTGGTATTTTTTCACAGCACAGATCATTCCAAATCTGAAACTATGGATTTAAAATTATTTATTACGACATAGTAACATATTCACAAGTTACATGACATTGACATAGAACGCGAACCTTATGAGACTATTGATAGATCAGAGAAAATAAAATGACTGCTGTCGAGATTGCAATAAACAGTACAGCGGGGGGGGGGCAATTTGATAAGGCTGGGAAATCTGCAGCAGGACTTCGATATGAACTTTGAAATTCACACATACATGTGCGCAGATGAGGCTATTAGATACCAACCTTAATAACGGCCGATTCGTTATCGGATGAACGGATGAAAAAAGGATAAATCAACCTAAAAAAAAGAAAAAAGTTTTATTTTAATATTCATATGAATTCCATTTCTTTATTGTTTTATTATTATAATTAAAAAGCAGTTTATTTGGCAAATTCGTGACAATCGGAAATAATTTATCAACTTTCGCTAAAACTCAACAGAAAACAACAAAATTGTTTAGATTTATCATTTTCGATGTTATTGTGTGTGTGATATATGGTCAAATAATATTTTGCATTTTTACTCGGTACTCAATCGTCCGCGCCATAAGACCTATTTTCGCATGGCGCGGCTAGAACAGTTTGATTTGAATGTGTTGAAAAAAAATACTGCATGTCGAAAGAAAACTGCATGCGTATAAAAAATATTTGTATACCATTTATTTAAAATAAACTCATAATAAGCAAATTGAGGACACAGATGGTGTGATCTCCCGTATTATAATTTTTATTTACGAACATTTACGTGTCGTTTGAATACACGTGTAATTACTAACATAAATTTCAGCGGTGAATATGCGACAAACAAGTGACAAAAAGCAACAACAACAATTTAAGTCAAAATATTATATTTTAGCGTTTCCGATCGAGAAAATCGCCAATGGCAATTGAATCTGTTAGCTCGCGATTTAAAGCGGGTATATACGATCTTGTCAAATATTTATTAATTAACATAAAATGTGTAAAAACTTATTATACATATATTTCAATATAAACTAAAATAAAAGTTAAGAAGAAGATGTGTCGAAAAATGCTAAATAAGCCAGATATTTAATTCTGAAATCGAAAAAGGCTGTACAGCCGAATTCGCCAGCATGTATATCATGCATGTACGATGTGAATCTAAATTTAGTTTAACGGTTCATTTGAAATTCCTGCAGCGATATCGATTCATACGACACACGAACACTTACTAAAAAGACGAATGCATCGATTATTGTAGAATCGGCTCGGGGCGCTAATTTGTATTTGCTGTATTTTATGAAATTCGTCTTAAATGTATCATTTTTCTTGCATATTGTGTGTTATTATAACATATTTGTATCAATATTTTACAATTCAGCACATTTAAAAATCGTATATACCCGCTTTAAGTTTAAAATGTAAAAGAAAATGGCGGTTGTCCAAAAAGATCAAGGTAACTCTATAAAGTATATAGTATTCATTAGATTAACAGAGCTCGGTCAGCAGCCGGAGCATGCATGTCGTGATCGGGTGGAGAGTCACTCGCAGAAGATTTTCATGGAGACTCCGAAGAATCGCCAAGCGGAATGGTATTGGCCGTATGAGGATAGTGGTTTCCCCACATCGCCTGAGGAGGGTCGGGTATGGGAACTTCATCGGGCGGCTCTGTTAATCAAGCGAGTACCGTCAACCCTCGACCCGGACGTCCTCTCCTGCTGACTTCGCTGACTCACAGAACTTGGAAGGATCGCTGAGCGGAATGGTAATTTTCCGTAGGTAGGTAGTGGTTTCACTACATCGCCGGAAGAGGGACGAGGGCAGCGGAGGAAGCAGCGTAGAAGACTGGCGTGGCGGACCTTGGGCAGAGATACATGCCAGGATTTCGAGGGGTATGCCCTTTGAAGATAATGGAAGTGTAGAAGGACGGCGGTACTTAGTACACTCAATGTGCTGGGGAAACTGTTCTCGAGTTTAGGTGGACTGCTTGTGTCGTCTAGACAGCCATATAAGCAGCGCAGCGCGCGGGAAGTGGGAAGAAGATCTTCTTTAATTTTCACCACTCCCTTTGCAGAGTAACATTGTCATTTTAAGGTCAACCAGACATGAATTGCCGTTGAATTGTCTACCAGTGCACATTAAGGTGTCATTTGCCGCCGTGCACTGGTCTATTTGGATCAAAATTATTTCGTTGGCGAATACCCGGGCAGCCGAGGTAAATTTGACATTACAGTCATTTGTGCTGACAAAGAGGCGTCACGAGAATTTGGCAGGTTACTTTCTAGTCGCTTAACTGTAATTTTCGCCGTCCAATCGGTTCCGAGAATGCTTATGAGGACGGGGTTAACTGGCGACTATTATTTTTTATTGACGTCGGTCAATGAAGTAAGCGTTTACCGCAGATTGTTAAACACATAATTACAGTTTATCAATTTGCGTATTATAAAACGGTAACTAATACAGTACATTAAAGACAATGTCGGGTATCATCATCACACCTTTTAACTGTATACAATAGTAACTTTAGAAAATTTAAAAGCAAATGGTGAACAACTGAATCCTTATGGCGAGTAAGTTGTGACCACAACAACCTGTAAAGAATTTACGCGGGTGCAATTTAATTTCAGTACATGTATATTTCGCTATTGTATAGCCATTTGTTAATATTTGCTGATTAAAGTACCTTTGTACGCATCTAAAAAAGTGTTTTAATAATAGTTCGAAAAAGTTGCTGTCGTCTATCAAGTTCCATCCAGTAAAGCGTGCGTGTTGCAACAGACCAGGTGCTGTACCTAAATATAGACGTGCAATTCAGTACATTAAGTATTTTACGATGACAAATTTAAATCGGAATAAATGCACAGGATGAGAGAGTATTGACCCATTGAAACTATAGAAAACATACGTTAATTTACGAAATGAACATTGCAGTAGATGGTATGTTCATAAAAATATTGGTGACGGGTGGAGTAGAGGAGTTACGCGTTAATGTCAGTACATGAAAATGAATAAAAATGAAATGGAAATATATTCAATGAAGCATTTACTTTCGGGCTAAAATATTTAATATGTTTTATGTGGTTTTATCGAGAGTGTAATACAATGCTCGTTGATACCAATACATTTATTATTAGAATTATGATGTGATTCATTTTTGTTAGACTCACAGACTTTTCCTTAGCTCCAACTTAGATATACGTTGAATTTCTTTTTTTCATCTTTGTAATCATTAGTGGAGTTGGTGTCAATCCTGTAAACAATGAGAGATTGCAAATAAATGGCATTTTCCTCCTTTTTTTTCAAAATTTCACCACTGTAGACAATTAAAAGTAAATTACATTGGTTATCAAAAATCAAACTTTGTTCATGTCCTGTTACTGTAAGTAATATTAAATACGTTCAAAGAGCGATCAACTGCAGTGCCTTCAGCGCTTTGATGCACTTGTTAGTCGCATATTCACCGCATGAAATATGTGTTACCATTGTCAATCCACACATTAGTGTAAGTAGATAAAAATTATACTACGGGAGTGCACATCATATGTGACCTCACTTACCTTATTATGAGTGTATTTCTTCACCATCAAAATATATCGTATGTTAATATTTGATTTTCTTTCGACACATTTAAATCACACGTTCATAGCTGCGTCATGCGAAAATAAGTCTTATGCGTTTCGGCCAGCGTATCTTAAGCACAACCTGTGCATTTGCGCAGTCTGGTAAGAGGCGATGCTGTTCGCTATAAAATCACTCAATGTGTTATGGTCCTATTATGTATCCCTGACCAGACTAAAAGATGCGCTTGCTGAGTGGGCTATATAAATATATGATGGGTGCATATGGAATAAGACCCATTACGAGGGTCATTACAAATCTCATTGCGAATTGTAAATGGCACATATAAGCCAAATGCTTTTCGATACAAAATTGATTTCAAAATAGCAAACTGGTAAATAAGTGCAGCATATCAAGGCGTTCAGGAACGATTTCCAGACGTGCTGACAGTGTACGGCACACATTTGTTTTTTGATAATTAAACGATGTTCCTCTTATCGTGACACTATACTATTTCGGTTATGTTTGTTTGCTCATCTTGAAAGCAAATCAGTGTTTATCGATAGTCAATTATATATGCCCCGGACGATTTAGTGATGGAGTACTGACCCTGAAATTCTGCGAAATGGATTTTAACGCGTAATTGTAACTGGGCCACACTTTGTGTCGTTTGAACATACAGAGAGTAGTTCGGCATTCCTTAAACTGAACAGTGCTACATCCTTTACACTGAGCACAGACATAGTGATGTAGCCAAAGTTCAGAGTCTCGAACCAGCCTATGAAATATTCGAATATATTCTTGCTTGTCTGCTAGCGTTATGTAAAAGTCATTTATGGTGAACAGCTGGGTAAAACAGCTACGCCGAAAAAGCGCATTAGTGCTCTATACCCTTGTTTAGGTCAGAGTCGTTGACATCATGTGAACTGCTAGGGTAACAAGTAACGCATAAACAACAAAGTACGTGTCCGCAGGCTGTATTTATGACTACCTAATTCGTGAGTAAAAAGTAGTGCTCGCAGATTTATTTTTTATTTATTTTCATCAATTATCTTAGTTTATATTGTGAATTTGTATATGGTATCAAAAATCAAAAGTTGTGTACAGGGACTTTCCATCATGAAATTATATTCTAAGTGAGACAGGTATTCGATATTCCATCAATATTTATTTAATATGATGGTGATCGCAAATGTTTTTTATATTCAGTTATCATTACTATTTTCATTATACTTTCTATGCTTTCAGAACGTCAAAAAGGGCCATGTTGTTGTTATTTTGTCTAATTTATCTGTATAAAATAAATAGGATAATAAAAAGTGAACACACATCTCGACCCCTGCGTAAAGATACACTCTTTATAAATTTAAATGGCTTGTGTTCATTTCAAACTTGCGATTATTTTTTGAAAATGAGTTGCGTCTTAAATTAATGCAATATCGAACAACTTCAGTGCCTTCAGCACTTTGATTTATTTGATCATTGATATGAGGAAGTAAGCCACCACGAAGTGAAATTGGTGTTCACAAAATAACATAAACAGCAGTCAGTGTGCGTTTAAATTGCATGGTTTTAAAGGACAAAGAAATAGCCCTTTTAATTCAACATCGATTTCCTTAGAAAATAAAAAGTACAAATGACCGAAACTTTTCTTTATCCGCCAACTGTTCAACAAAACATCACGTCATTCGAGTACATCCGACATTTTAAAGTTATCGAAAATGCAGTCTCAACGGTTTAATTCGAGTAATATATTCCAACACGGTTAGTCACGCTGTATTATCATTATCCATCTTTCATTCAAAATCGGGACACAATTATTTGATTCCCGTCCTTGAACTAAATAGTGTTGAATCTCGGTTAGATTATTTTGCGTTTTAAGACACGCCGCTGTGCGATTTACGCAGTGCATAAAATAAATACGAACGAATACACCGAGAGTTGGTATCCCAACATAAAAAATTATAAAATATTGCTATTTAAGCATAAGAGGCGGTGTTATGAAGTGAAGCAAACGAATACGGGTGGCCGGTTGAAAAAAAAATATGCAAAATTACTTCATATTTAAACGGATTGATTGTTGAAGATATCTAACGCAATTACAAAAAACAATAATTTATTTAGAATATTGTATTTCAATTCGGATAAATACAGATCTCCAATGCCTTCTCTACCCGTCCTGTTCATAATTGGAGTAGTGATTGTGGTTTTGATTGTAAAAACATCAAGGATGGTGTTCTTCGAGGGCCGTGAACTCAAGTAAGCCTAACGGGTACACTAATTAACTTTTTTGTGTGGAATTTTTTGTTTTCGAGTTTTTTTTGTGTAGAGCTCTTTCCTTTCATATTAGGTGCAATAGTACCGTTTAGTGGAAGAGGAAAGTGTAGTTGAAATGCATCTTATAGTAGTTACTGTTTGAGTTTAACAGCTATGACGCAATTGACATGCGCATCGTACTCATGCATGACGGGCATACAAATGCGAACGCTATTGCTCGTCCTAGCGTTCATAGAAACAGCAACGAGTCCTGGTCACAACATGTCTCAGGTTGCAGGTATCTGGATGGGACTATGGATGACGAATACACTCGACAGGCAAACCAGAACCAAGTGAATCCTATTCGTTTAAGTAACACTGTTGAGCGGATAGAAGACAATCAAGAGGAGTAGACAAACATAATGTTTGATTAGGCACGAAAGGAGCGGAATTTGTTTATTCTTACACAATGACACACTGAATGTTTTTGTCATTATTTACATTGTATCTCTGCTAACTCTGTGTTTTTCTGATTGTAATCCATGTTTATAACTTGAGACTTTCTATTCGCTCGAAATTAACGAATATGCATATTATATTTTAAAACTGCTTGTGCAACTGTATACTCTATTAAAGTTATAACGCATCAAACGAAACTAAACATTGTTTTGTTTTACTTGTTTATATCAATTGCAATATTAAATGGTCGATATTATTATTTCGTGGTTTCATAACACATAGTTAAGCACTTCAAAGTAGGTCTGTGATTATGATGACGAAGCAGAGAAAGTAATGATTAAAATTGCAGCACTCGCTGCTAAAGAAAGATATAGAGTGTCGGCTTCATTGCACATATGTGTTAGTACCATGTGCTATTTAAATTCAACTTATAAAAGCGTTCATATATGTTCGAGAAGGGAAGCGATAAACATCGATTGCCTTTAATATACTCTAACAGATTAACAAAAATGCATTTTTTTCAAACTGTTTGTTACATTATAAAGAATAATATAACACTGTAAACCAGGTAGCAGAATAACACTAAAAACGCTAAGTATTCATACCACTTTCTTGTCTATTATAATTTACCATTTACACTCGAATAAGTTACAAAATGCTGCAAAAGCAAAACCATTGATTAATATGGAATGTTTTGTTGTTTTCGTTAAATGTTGCGCCGACATGTGGATACCTAATATAAAGGATTAAAGGGTTATACAATATAACAGTCAGTGTTGATGTACGTTCAAGACGTTAAATCAAAAGTACCCCATTGATTTTTCTTTTTTGTGTAAGTATACTTCACTCACTCATCCCGAAGTTGTAATAAATGAAAAAAGATCACGAAACATACAAACAATCACACGCATGCAACTAAGGTCACTATGACGTAGTAGATATGCTGTCCGTTTAGATAACGGGTGGGCACGCATTCGCTCCCCTAAAGACACCTAGTGCTGATTATCCCAGTTGCTGGCAGGAAAAAAGTGTGCAGCCGGTCCGGTACTCGAACCCATCACCTCATTTTAGCAATTATAAAGAGGGTGCGTTACCGATTGAGCTTATCGGGCAAATTTCACACCTTATCACCAATCCCGTTTAAGGCCCGCACCATAACATTATCCTGTTCAAGTCCTCAAGTCCGAGTGTAAATGGAACAGTGTTAAACTGATCCCGACGAAACCACCGGCATGTTCTTTGGAGAACTACAACTATAATTGCTCCACGTTGGGCGATATTGTCGCCGGGTAGTGAAAAAGTGCAACCAGTTCGGTACTCGGCCGGGGACCTCTCGCTATCAAGGCGAAAACTCGGTAGGCTTTCTATTGTATTACGATATACTCGAGTAAACGATATGCAACTGCAGTCAGTTGTACCAGCAGACGAACACTTATCCGCATGAAGTCGCTAGTGTTTGTTAACTACATTACATCAAATTCATACAAAACAAAACTACGGAAATACTGTAAATAAAATTGTTCTTAAAGAAAAAAAATCCGTTTTCATTATTTTCAACCAATTTTTGATACATGAATGTCTAGCCTTATTTCGATAACATTTTTTAACACGTACGTAGTTGAGTGTACAGTAATAGTGAATCGCAATCACAAGTGCGTAACGATAGACCGGATAAACCAATCGTGATACATCGACTATCTTCGGAATCCTCTACAAGATAGGTTATAAGCCGTAAGTCGTCTGCTGATCCAGACTTAATGATACGATTAAACCTATGATGTTTAAGACCATCGGTAAACAACTGCATTTGTTGCTGTACTTGAAACCAGCTTTACATACATAATACCGATATACTTAAAACGCTTTAAATTGAACATGACTGTGTGCTATATATATATATATATATATATATATATATATATATATATATATATAACACGATTCTACTATTACTAACACCACAATGGCCCGTATAAGCAAACAATTTGCAGTAATGCAAAGAGTATTTGGATGTCAATACATGTGTTCTTATTGTTTAGAAATATGTCGTCTGGAAAACTTCTGAACGCGCCATTTTGAATTTTTGGCGTCGATCTTACCGAGATCCGCTGAGCAATTGCACGAGAAAAGTGATTTATGGCGTTCTCTGACACGCTGACACGAAATTTCGTTACTGTTTGAAATAATAATTTTACCTTAAATAAAAATCAGTTAATAAAAATAATGTAAACAAGATTAAGTATTGGATTGTACTGGGATAGAGTCAATTACAATGTAACTTGAACGAACGCGACAATACACTAGGACTTCCGTGTCTCAAATTACATATTTTCACGATTTTTACGTTTCGATGTCTTTCTCAAGAAATGATTTTTGAAAGATGCGTATGTATTTTAAAACGATTTTATCACGCTCGCCATTCTGCTACTCTCATGATCAGTTGAGGGTCACCTTACACTTATGTAAACTACTATGCACGACTTCGATTTCGTCAAGAGAACCTCAGTGAATAGTCAAGGTTAGGAACGAATCGCTCAGACATGTCACTGAATTTTATCAATATGTTGACAATTGCTGTCGCACTGTTTATTGTTTATGTTACTTTATGGTGATAATGTACGTAGTCATTACTTCAATTATCAGAATGTATATTCTTTATGTACTTATTCATTACTTCAATATATTTTATTTTTTGCTATAAAAATGTATATGTCACTATAACATACAATATGCTGTGAAACTGTACTTAATTATGATTGCATGCTTGCTGCATATATGTTTGGTTTTCCTACCCTGGAGGAAATAAAAGTATATATATATATATATATATATATATATATATATATATATATATATATATATATATATATATATATATATATATATATAATATATATATCTTGATATCTCTTTACTTTTTTAAAGATGAACTAAAAATATACAAATTAAGAAAGGGTACTATCTCTGAAAATATTGAAGCAATATGTATGACTCTTGTGCAAATCACTTTTCCTTAGTGAGATATATTTACCAGACCCATTACGAGTACTTCGGGACACGAGGGGAGTTGTCCACTTTGAAAGTATTGATCCCGTGACATGGGATGCTATCATACTCAGGGACCACTCTTATGGTATTACACACCGTTCAATCGTCTGTGGTTCATCCATCGGCTGAGCTAGTAGATACATGTCGGTTAAAAGCGTAGTGTAAGTATTTCCCTATTCTATATATTTTACGTATTGAATTGAGCAGGTTTGAGTGTGTTCTTTGAGAGCCTAAGTAAGAAGGACTTTGTTAACGTAATCCATACTTTCCTAGCTGCGTACTTTTAAAGAAATCCGTTAGAATGTGGTAAAAAATCTAACAAAATTCACCACTCTCTCAGTCAAACTCTAATTACACAGGATTTAGACAAAAGAATAATATGAACAACATTTTATTGAAATCTGTAATCATTTGTCTTCAGTTATTCCAAATTACAGCATCCCACATGAACACACAACATTTTTTATCAAGGTTTAAATTCGAGTGGGGATTTGAAAAACGGCTCAGGACAACGGCCGTGGCTACTTATTAGATGGTCATGCCAACGGCTACGAAAATAAAATAATGCTCATGTCATCGGCTGAGGCAATGGAAAATGGCATGATGAGATGTGGACGTTATTCCTTGACCATATTCGAAAGAACTATCAGATATTTTGATCACAAAAACAATTTTAAGATTTTCATTCGTATTTGAAATACAATGGGATGAGTGAGTGGATTTCTTTTAAAATAATTCATACTTCGACATTATTGAAACAAGTCATTTACACGCAATATTTCTGCACCTCCCAAAAGGCGACATATCGCGGTAAATATCTCGTGTCGCTTTTAAAATAGCCATTCAGAGGTTCTTCCGCTATTGCTGTATCAATAACAGCTTGCTCTTCAGCGTCCATAGCAACTAGTGAATCTGGAAATATAATCGTAATGCCTGTTGTGAACGCAAACATAATAATATCGCTTGTTGTAAACGGTAATATAATCGTATATCTTGTTGTGACCGTAAATATAGTCATATACCTTGTTGTGAACGGAAATATAGGCATCCTATCACTTGCTTTGCATGTCAATACCGAAATACACAAGAAACAAGAAACCGTCGGAGAGGGTGATGCTCCCCAAAGTTTTTTTTGTCACAATATTGCACTATATATTCAGATAAAAGGAAACGTCTTGAGGGCACAGTAGTTGGGGGGTTAATAATTTTTTTATAGAAAATTTCAAAGGGCCATTACTCTGTGAAAAATCATCCGACCAGAACCCGCTGATAATATGCACATCTCCTCTTGGTAGTGAAGCTTCCCATAAAGTTTCATTGAATTCCTGTCATTAGTTGCTGAGAAATAGCCCGGACAAGAATTGCACTATATGTACAGTTAATGGAAAATTTCAAAATAATTCAAAGGGCCATAACTCTGTGAAAAATCATCCGACCAGAACCCGCTGATAATATGCACATCTCCTCTTGGTAGTGAATCTTCCCATAAAGTTTCATTGAATTCCGGTCATTAGTTGCTGAGAAATAGCCCGGACAAAAATTGTGCACGGACGGAGAGACAGACGCACACACGGATAGACGAAGCGGCGACTATATGCTCCCACCAAACTAATTTTGGGCGAGCATAAAAATCGAGTTTCGAAGGAATTTTACAGAATACGTATTAAAATACGGAAACTCCTGACACATATCGCATTTAATCCGTTATTAATTATGTAATTTAATACATGTCCAACTGAAAGCATCACGTAGTTACAAATATACACTAATGAAAGAGACCATTTCGGAAGTGCGTAGGAATCATATATATCACCATACCTGTTATATAACTATTTAATCGTCTTCCAAAGGGAACACATAAACAATACAAATCCTGACTTATCGCTGTTCTGTATAATACGGGTATATGTCTACCCGAAAAAGAAGGGAAGTAACCTACAAAGACAATCAGCGCGATCTTGCTCAATAGTGTATATAATAGAAAATGTCTTTTTAATAACAGTAAGTTGTTCCAATATACATGTTCCACTGGGTTTGAAATATAAATATATTCTTCACCAGCAGCTAGGTGAGAATACCAGTCGTTTTAACGATTAAGGATTAAACACAATTAATTTTACCCAATCTGTATACGTCCAAATCCATGAGCAACCTGTCACTGGACAATGTTTTGTGTCATGCTGAATAGACATTTAAACGTACGGATGATGACCAATAACAACAAGATCTCGTATCCTATCCCAAGCTCAGGACCTACCGGCATATTAAACATGAAGCTGGATGTGAAAATTATGTATATATGCCTCTACCAAAGCTATTAAGATCTTACATTGCTTAAATAAGAAGACACCTTGCCGCTGAGAATTGAAATCGGGCGGTTTATAAACTTTTAAAGATAAAAGAGAGACTGTGCGTATTGTGTTATGACCCCAATCAGGTAGAAACAGAATAACATTTCTTATTTGAATGTCCATTCTACCGTTCTTTTTAGAATTGAGTATCAAATATTTAACCAAACATAACGAACATTCCGTATAGCGAGAGACTAGAATGTATGCTGACTGATATCAGAATTATTTATAAATTTGCATTATTTTTTCAAGATTGCTATATAAAACGCTTGGAAGCATTATATTTATCCGACAAACATTAAAAACACATCAGTATGTGTATAATACTACTTATGTAAATAGTATTTAAATGGTATTGCTTATTTTTACTTGAACTACAATGATTGTTATTCCACTTGTTAATACTTTACAGAGGTAACTCATCTACACTTTCCATGTTAAACCTTTCTTTTAACAATGTCACTATTTTAATATTGTCATGATCCTTACTATTTTCAGCAATATATTGATTTAATTGTATGACTACACACTAATATGTTAGCTCAGTGACTCGTAAGCCATTTATATGGCTGGGTAGTACAATATTTGCAAATATTCTTATATATATTTATATAATATAAATATATATATATATATATATATATATATATATATATATTATATATATATATATATATATATATATATATATATATATATATATATATATATATATATATATATATATATATATATATATATATATATATATATATATATATATATAATTACAAAATTTACCGTTCTGAGCAGCGAATAACGTCCACATAGCATCATGTCATTTTCCATTGCCTCAGCCGATGGCATGAGCATATTTTATTTTCGTAGCCGTTGGCATGACCATCTAATAATTAGCCATGGCCGTTGTCTTGAGTCTTTGGTCTAAATCCTGTGTAATTAGAGTTTGACTGAGAGAGTGGTGAAATTTGTTTGATTTTTGACCACATTCTTACGGATTTCTTTAAAAGTAAGCAGCTAGGAAGGTAGGGATTACGTTCACAAAGTCCTTTTCACTTAGGCTCTAAAAGAACACACTCAGACTGAACCACAGACGCTGCGTTAGTCGATTGAACGGTGTGTAATAAATATACGCGTAACACTTGATAAAATTACTTATGGTAAGGTTCCCGAAGATTGGATTGCAATATGTATAATGAATTAATATTTGTGTTGCAAGCTTTCAGATTATGTGTATCATCAGCGAAGCAAATGTTCCAAATTAATTATTATGAACATTTTCTCTACCAAAAGTCGATTTGGTTAAACAATTATAGTACTTCTTGTTTCTCTTTTTTAACATTTAACCTCTCATTTGGTGGCCTTTTCTTAGCTTATCTTTTTTCAGTTTGTATAAGTAACATAAAGCGTTTTAAACCACCCCCAAAGTACACACTGACCAGTGACTGTTTCACCTAAGCGCCCGGCAAACCTGATGCAGTATTTTGCCGCGGACGCATACTTATAAATCAAGTGAGTACGCAGAAAGCATGAATATTTACTTTACCAGCTTTTCTAAATATACATTTTACAAACTATTGGTTGTCAACCAAACATTATCTTCGGGAGAATGTATTATTAATAATACTGTGTGTAATGAGAACATGCTTTTCGCTGTAACATAGGCGGTACGAATGCTTTTGTAACAGAATTCTAACAATCGTTCTGATCAGTGGTAACTAGTTGTTCGCCCAGTAATAAAATTTGTTATAATTTACTTTCTCTTTCACACGACTTTGATAAATAGTTTATACATGTTGCATTCAATCTGAAATGGCTAACGTGTGTGCTTATACAATAAGGTGTATATGCACTAAGTAAGCATTTCTCTAATTTTCAATCGTGTTTTATTTGATCATTAGTATCATTAGGAAATAAGACACCAAAGACAACACGCAGTAAACTTTGTGCTTCACAAAATAACATAAACAGCAGTCATTGAACATTCAAACCGCACAATTTTACAGGAACCAGACAGTTAAAGAATATAAGGCCTAATACAAAATCTGCTAAGAAATACCTACACATTCTATAATGACACCTTATACAATATTTTCGATAGTGCATTCATCTGGTCAAACCAATACATGACGCCGAGTCAACTCTTTTATTTTAATCGCACGATTTGGTTTTTTTACACTGTAGAAATCTATAAAATACTTATATATTTTAACGAATGTTTTTACCACAGCATTTTACAACGTTTGGAAAAGGGTTATACAGTTTATATATTGAGAAAGTAACATCATCTGACTGGGATTCCACTTAATCTGCAGGAAGTGATTTTTTTTTTATTGAAAGCTTTTGATCATGTGCATTTTAACAAACCGACGCTACCTAAACTATTGACTATATTAAGGACCATGCGGCGGTGCGTTGAACGATATATGACAAAACACCCTAATTTGACAACTGGTTCACAGTAAACTCAAGGAAACGGGGATCCGGTGCCGACATAGGAGGTGGCATCAACTTCGATGGGAAGATGTATAGAAGCCGGTAAGAAATAACGGAGTAATTGGGCGAAATACTTTAAAGACCTGTACACCCCTTCAAGCTCCCCGGACTTCGATTCACACTGGGAGTATATTGTTAGACAGGAAGAGGAGCAGGCATTGACTAACCTGTCACCGCCTCAAGATGTTTTTGTTTCACCTGAAATGGTTGAGCCTAGTATAAATCAGCTACCTAAAGGAAAGGCCTGTGGTCCCGATTAAATTTACCATGAACACATGCTGCGCAGCGGAACTGTACCTGACAAACTGAAGGAAGGCGGGAGTATTACACTGTTTAAAGGCGGGCGAAAGCGGCGAGACCAATCTAATAATTACAGAGCAATTACACTATCATCAGCGCTTCTAAAGCTTTATGAGTCGATTTTATTAAGCCGGTGCAAGGACAGTATACTAACTTCTATCAGAAAGTTACAAGGTGGATTTCAGGACGGGCTTGGGTGCATAATGACTAGCTTTAGTCTCCGCGAATGTCTATTCTATGCCAAGGAGCTGGGATCAAGTGTATATCTTTGTTTTCTGGACGCTCGTCAGGCCTTTGACCGGGTATGGCACGATGGATTATTTCACAAACTTTTATCCATTTCCGGTGTTTATGATCCTGATCCAGTCATTGATGCTAAAACGATTCCCGCACTTCGTGAAATGTATTGCAACTCAACAAGCCGCGTTCGCCATCGAGGATTGATCTCGGAACCACTTTCGATCGGGCAAGGAACCCGTCATGGTTCGCCGCTGTTGTACCTTATTTACATAAATGGCCTGATACAGAAACTTGAAGAGAGTGGTAATGGCCTGTGCATTTATGACATTATTATGTCTTCGCCTACCTTGGGCGATGACATGGTTCCAGAATCATACTCTAAAAACGGTCTCGATAGGATGCTAAAGATTTGCTATGAATATGCAAACATGTGGAGTTTTTTTTTTAAATGCATCGAAGTGTTCCGTACTAGTCTATAATAAGAAGACAGAAGAGACTTCAACCTTTTATCTAGGGAATTGAACGTCTGCCCGCAAGCGACAAGTATACACATCTTGGTATTGAATGCAACTCTTTTCTAGCCACTAGCTTGTGCTTAAAAGGGGTAGCGCCTGAAAGACTCAGTCCATCAACTCTCTTAACGATATTCAACTCATATGTTATCCCAACGGCCTTATATTGCTGTGAGCTATGGAACAACAACTCGCAATGTGATCTTGTACAACTTTCAATTGCACAGAACTTTTGCCTGAAATACGATAGTGAATGAACTGGAAATCAGAAAACTAGCAATCTTCGGCCAAATATGCAGATTAAATCCTAACAACCTAGCGAAAGATATCTTCAACAATAGACTTATACGTCACATTGAACTAGAAGGCCAATGCCTCGGAAATATCCCTGATGCATACAGGATACTTCAAAAGTACGACTTAATGAACGTCTTACGCTCATACGTCCAGGATGGAAATTTCCCCACAAAACGACAATAGAGGAAAATAGTTGAGCGAAAAGTCGTAATTAACATAAAGAACAAAATACAGTGTCGCATCAAAGGCAACGATCAATGGGGAGTAACTGCGCATGTAATAGACTCCAATAATTACTCCCCTTTATGGAGAGTAGCAAAAGACAATCAAAAAATAATTAAATTGTGTAAAACAATATTGAATAGCATAGACCTTATGTTTGTGTATAGACAGTTTGTACGAAAATGCAGACATTGTTGCTTGAAAACCGTTAATCTTGTAGTTCATAAGATGTGTTATTGTCACTTGCTAGAGGATAAGCGAAAACATTTATGGACAATTCTAATTAAATGAATCGGGATAACGGACTTTTCGCGCTTCATCCACTTAAATGGCTTAGAACAAAGTGCATCGTTGCTGAAAATAATATCTGAAACTGTTGTCTCATATTTTTGGCATTTTAAATTGTGCAAAGCTGCTGTTAGCATCCTGAACTAGTGTTGGACGCTCTGAGCCAGGTTGTGTTTTATTTTTACACATATAATGTTGACACGTCGATGCAATCTATTTTAGTGTATCTTAACACTTTATAGCAGTCTTCCGTGGAAGGCAAAACTTCTGACATATATTAAGTAAATTCGTCTATTATGTCTTTATTTTCGTTTTCGCTTTTAGACATATCCTCGGCGAATAAGTTTCACTGAAAAAATGGTTATTATTATTATTTCAATGCGATAATTTTCCTTAGGGATTAACAATTAGTTATCATCTATACATAATCTAGTTATGTTACTTATCTTTGTAAATAATCTAATGGCTGTATTGAGTTGTTTCTTTTTTGATCTCTTGTATGTGTATAATCAATTGTACTTCCTTGCTTATAATCTGTATTATATGTTATGCTCTCCATGAATGGAGGAATATTATAGTCTGTCTATTACATTATTTTATTTAAAAAAGGACTAAAAGCGAAAAGTCGTTTAGGAGATGGTCAAAATCGCTGTACTGTCATTGTCAGGAGCATTGATCGTGAGCATCGTGGTGGGAATATAACTGAACAAAATTTTTATATCTAAACAAGCAAACGTAAAAATGATATAAGAACATATGAAATATCGTTTCGTGTTTGGATAATTATCATATGAAAATGATTCATGTGTAAAGCGTTTGAAATCTTATATTTGATAATTAACTCATTTTGTCTTTAACCTCTTATCATTCTGGATTTTTCTGAAACTGCATATATATATATATATATATATATATATATATATATATATATATATATATATATATATATATATATATATACATATATATAATGTGTAAAACAAACGAGTTATTTTCATAGTTGTTGTTCGTCAATATTTACGTTTAAGCAGCACATATCACGCCAGTATTTACGTAACACAATGCAGGTTAATTTTACTTTATAAACGTGGCCATGTTATAACCGGCCTGTTCCCAGAAACCATGGAAACAAATGACACAGCCTATCCTGGCTTAAATATGAAGATAATTTCTTCCCCATCGGCATTCGTAAGTAACGAAGGCAAATGTTCAATAGATGACGAAGCTGTTAATGGAGCATTAGCTGACGTTAAAAGGATTAACAGAGGGGATCATAAATAATTATGGAAATGACTGAAGTCAATTGTGTGTAACATTCTACTACGACAAAAAACTGATATTATGTCGTCACAGATGAAACATTTTATCATATAACCATGTTGGTATCGGCCTGATACGAAAGTGATCGATATGTTCTATATCATATCAGAAGCGTTTATGTCATTACCAATTAAATACACACCCGGCCACTTTATTCTAAGCCCGCCGTGTTTTATTAAAGAAACGACCGGGAAGAGACATGTGACTCTCTATATATTTTTCATAATCTATTGTTTATTTTCAAATAGATAAATGTGCGTCAAAGTCTATTTTGTGATTTAATGTCCTATCGTCAAAGTTTATGTTTTGTCTAAAAGACGACAGACACGTAGAAGCCATTCGGTTTCAGAACATTAAGCGTGTATAGTTGCATTCATTTTTTCGTTTGATTGAACAAATCCTATAAATGCTTTAAAGGGGCCTTTTCACAGATTTTGGCATGTTTTGAAGTTTGTCATTAAATGCTTTATATTGATAAATATAAACATTAAATTTTAAAAGCTCCAGTAAAAAATAAAAAATAAAATTTATAAAAAAAAGGAAAAACAAATAGCCCGCAGCAGGGCTCAAACCAGTGACCCCCGGAATCCTGAAGTAAAAACGCATTAGCCAAATGAGCTATCACGCCAAGCATACATGAGATGCGTATTTTATACGTTATATAAGCAATCTTCGTAGTTGCACAAATTTTAACGACAACAACAGGACTCTCCAAATTATTCAATCGTTTCGCGTTGCAACGCTTTATAATTTTTAGGTTTTTAAATCGTCAAAAGATGCATATAATGGCTATATTAGACCATGGCAAATGTTCAGTAATACTGTTTCCTCACAAATATCATAACTAAATCGAAAATTTGCGAATCTGAAACAACTTTTTTCAATTTTGTCAATTTGCCAAACCGTGAAAAGATCCCTTTAAAAATATTGTTCTTTGTTCAAATCTAACGAAAAAACCAGCAAGTAGATAAAGATTAATTACGCCGATGAAGACATTTATTGTACATGTAATAGCATCTTAACCAAAAGATAATCTATTCGTGGTTATTTCAATGCCACAAAACAGGTTCTTTCATTATAAAATAGTGCATGTAACTTAACGACAAAATACAATATCGCTTTCACGAATGTACTATTGTCTGGTGTTTTTGTCAATGGGTGTATTGTGTGCCATTGTTTTACACTAATTAGTTATTGTTGTTAGTTTAAATACCCCTTGTTTTACTCTAATTAGTTATTGTTGTTAGTTTAAATAAAGTTATTCAGCGTATTGTTTGCACGTTTGTTCGTGTAATCCTTCAATGTTAATGCATTTAGTAAACATTAAAAATGCCCAGTCTTATTGTTTAGTCGATGTTTATCATTTCAATCAATGAAGACATTCACACGATTTATTGCTGATTTGAACGATATAATTAGTCTATAAATTTCCTCAACTGTCAAAACTATTTCGTTACGTCATAAAGGTGCAACATTAAGCAATGTAGGTTAAGCTCGACTTTGGTTACAAACCACTGTGTTCACAAACCTCTAAATGTTCAAAGAGGTGTTTTGTCAAGCACAAAGTTTCAGGATAATTTCTAAGATTTGAATAAACTTCACCACAAAAGTTAAACATGATTGACCTTGATAACAAGATCCTAATTGTCAGTTATGGCTCTTTTTGCCAGCAATGTGTTTTTATGTACGGTGATTTTGGATTAAATTGAACCAGTCGTATAATTTCATTGTTATTGATCACGTGCTTAACCTTTTAAGTGATTATTGTTTGGAAAACTGTGACGTATAGTATACTTCTAAGCTGGTCTACACCCCAATACTTTGCACTCATTGTTTTTTTGCGGTGATCCCATCTTTACCAGCTTATATCGTGGTGAATGTATTGTCTAGAATTATATAAGAAAACCTAAACGTTTCTTATATTAATAAAAGCTAATGGTAACAACAATGTCTATCCTGATAATGTTTCTGGAATTTCATTATTTCTTTATTTATGAATACTCAATGGTATATCGTTGCCATGGTACCAGTACGTGTCATGTACAATTCTGTTTTGCACATACAGTTGATATTTCATTACTTGTCCTATTATAAATAAACACAATAGTAAACCGGTATCATGTTTGAATTGGCAAGCATTTTGTTGAGGTTATCATTGGAAACATGTCCGCGTCTTCGTAATACTGTTTTACTGCGTGTTCAGCATGAAACAATTTTATCTCTTATGAAAAAACTTGATAGATAGAACAGTTTTACACTCAAGTCTTGACATCAATACGGTTTGTGCGTGCACCTTTTATTTTAAGAGGATTGCCAGCGCAATAGCGTTTGTACTTAAAGGCTATGTTATCATATTTAGTAATTACTTCCATATTCCTGTCTGTGTACTAGTATATTTCAGTTCATAATAGTATCGTTTTTCCCTATCCTGATATTCGTTTTGGCCAAACCATTTCAAATTGTTTTCTAAATTTAACATTTAACATGTAAAAGTATAAAGTTTTAAACAAGCCGTCGTTCCAGCAGTGGAAGCGTGGCATCACTATAATGCATTGCATTCCAATCCGCAAGGTATCAGGGTCAGTCTTTTGTTGTGATCCTAATTTAGATTGTAAACAATGTCTAATGTTTATGCATATTTCTAACAATCTATGTACCGGTACTTGGGTTTTGCCTAATGCTGTATTTTATGAAATTTGACGCACACGGTAGGGATTGTTAAAACAAAAAATCTCTGTTAAAAGTGTGGTGACCCCTTTTTTGTGTTTTATGATGACAATACGTAGATGAACGTATTTGATCAGTTTCGCAGAATTTTATTAGACAGAATATTTTTAATTCCATTAATGTGGTTACAATAGTAAAAAATGACGTTTTTTGGGATGACATAAAACTTATAAAAAATAATTTTCTTAACATTTAACATGTGTAGTCCATTTTATTGGTAGTGTGTGGTTAAATTAAATGGTATATGATGTATCTTAGCTTATGTAATATCTACATGTTGCCAATTTCATAGGTTATTAATTATTTTCAAGCAATTAGAGATATTTACAGTTTTATTGAAAAAGAACATGTTATTTAATGGTGAATAAAATAAAAACAAGGCCGTGACCCTATGTTTTATTTCATTTTTCATATAGTATTTGTTTATATATCTTAAATATAAATTTTGGACAAAATCGATTAGATGGAAAAAAAATCAGCAAAACTGCAGCAACACCCCTTAACAAGAATTATTCCACCATATTGACTAATGTATTAAGCATGAGCGCGATGATTCTCGATACTGTTAATAATCGAATCAAATAGCAATGCCCGACAAACCACTAAAACAGGTTTGTTCGAGGAACGCGCGTATAAATATTTAAAATATGTGCGGATACTTCGCGTGTGGCCGGTTGACTCATATGTTTTAATTTCACTTCCAATCTTCTTTTGGTTTTCTGTTTTGTATCTGCCGCGAAAACTCCGCGTAACATCCCGTACTGCGTGTGATGCAGCTAAGAACTGTACAGAAAAAGACATTCGCTATCTTTGATCTCATTCATTGAACTCTTTACCTTTCACAAACTCCTACCACAATCAACGCAGTATATCTTTTTTAAAGATAGTTCTTGTTTTTACTTTGCCCTAATACTATACGTTTTTCCCCACGAATTTTAATTATGAAGTATATTGTTGTCATAGAAGAACAGTTAAATATGCTTTGTTTGTAGAAGGTTGTTAAACAGTAATCGTGTTGTTGGTTTGTTTTAAAATCTCTTTTTTCTGATTCAACTAGAAATTTAATTCCCTGTGGGCCTACAAGTTGAGACAACGTAGGCTACGAATCATGTGTTCTTTGCTTTTCTTGCGAGGATCTGAATCGATACGGAGACCCGTGTGACTCCGCGAACACTAGACACGGCTGTGTATTGTACTGTATAGGTATCATTTCGTCATTGTATATAATTTATCTTAACGATTTATTGTGAATCTAATAAAACTGCAGGTGCACATTAGTAAGTTAAAGGACTCGCAGTAAATGCCTTTGACATTTTCAATGTTCTGATTATTTTGTTTCATATGTTTTTCACATTTAATTGAATGTTCATGAGCAGTCTTATAATTTGACATCAATGGAATTATTTTTTGTCATATAGACAAGGCAGTGGGGAAAAAGAGCAAATATGGAACCAGTCGCAAGAATCTTTGAACCGAGCATGGCAGCGTCTCGTCTTGGAAAAGGAATACACCATATCTCTGTAACGGAAAAGTAAGTTTACAATATTCATAACTATGAAAACAGAGCGCATCGGACCAGAACATCATATATCACAAATCAAATAGAGCTCCAGATAAGCTATTGTATTTGTGGTAAATGAATACTCACTTTTATATTCGATTGGCTTAAATGCGGTTTTGTTTTAATTGAGGATTTTAAGCGTTACTGAGTTTATTGTTAACCCTTTTGTTTTGTTTGTAAGTGTATATCCAAGTTATATATTTTTTCTCTGCGCGTTTTCCGAGTTTTGAACGTATTTTTTGTTCGCTTAAATCGGGACATTTAAAATACTAAATACGGATATCCACAAGTAAATCTCTACCTTACATACGTTATTGAATACATATTTGTGTCATCATTTTTCTTTAAAACCTTATTATGTCCCATATTTTCTTAATTTACTAAGTATTCTCATATGTTTTGCTTTGATTTAATAGTTTTAACTTTTTTTGTTCATGTCATGACGTGTTACAGATGCAACTGAACAAGCGAGGAAACTCGAAGAAGCCAACGAGCTAATACAAATGTATATTGGACTCTTCGTAGGAACACTTTTGGCGCTTTGTTTAACATGGGTCATAATACGTTTTGTTAACTGCAGGAAGAATTACAACAAGTAAGTTGACTAAACAAATCCTAAATGCGCAGGCACATGAAGTTAATAGAAAGAGCTTTTCCCTTCACGTTTTGTGATATCACTTCGCTTGTTATTGATCAAACTCACTAATATATTCGCGTTAAGACTTCGTTATTAATATTTCGGACAATATGCACTAATTTCATTGTGTTTCCCCACTTTTTAGATCAGTGGAACATTCTGAATCAAATTTTACCGATTCGACAGCTTACTCGACAACATTGTCTGAATCAGAAGAACAAAATTGCAAACAAGATCCAAATAGAGTTAACAAACTCGGAATCTCATGTTATAATGGAGGAGAAACATTCAGTAAAATGTCACGATGGTCGACTCAGCAATGTTCCCCTCCACAGCAGGATGATAATGGAGTGATGTGTACAGGATCTAGTTCAATCTAGTAAAAAACACCCCCCCAAAAAAAATAAATAAAAAGATAAATAAAATAAATAAATAAAAATAACGGAAGCACTCCAAATAAAACGTTGGACTTAAACGGTGGTGCAAGTTATATGGTCATAAAATTCAAAAGGACATTGAAGAAATCTGGCAACTTAACTATTGTAGTGTAGATGTGATTGTGTATGTGCCTAGTGTTCAATTTAAATTGAAAGGACTCGCTTACATATTTTTGGCATTTTTGAAGCTCGCATTGGATGCCTAAACTTGATATAATGAACGGTATAAAACAGCTCAAGTTAATACAATTGAATTGTATTTTATCTTGAAATAAACTTAAAAAATACTCATCCGGAATTTTTATTTTTAGAAATTTGTGACCAACATTTGCAAAATCGTCAACTCAACAATCTGTAAATAAGTCCCTTTATGATCGCATGAACAGGATGTACGATGTTTCATGTTAACAAAAAAATGTACTCATAGTTTAAGTTGCTGCGTAATTTTTGTCCATTCAGAAGCTGACCAATCTTAAATGCAGACGGACATGTCGAGGTTCTTGTAAATTTACATTAGTAATGCAAGGTGGAAGTGCAAATGAAAGGAAACATGGCCAAACCAAAATGAATATTGTCTACGTTACTTGACCGGGTAATCAAGTTTGCAAAAATAGCGAAGAGGCTAAGTTGCGTTTATCGTCAAAGGATGATTGAGGTTATGCAGTGATGCATGTGTGCAATCTGGGAATGGCATATTGACATTTAGATGCTTCTGTAAAACAATGGTGACAAATATTTTAAACATACATCTTGCCATACAACATATACGTTATTGTGAGATTAGGTGTTTAAAACACGTTTAAAAAATGTACAACAATATATGTTTAAACTAAAAGCTGTTTCTAATTAGTTTGTGACTTGATTATTTAATCAATAGATGTGTTCACAGATTTCGTATTTATAAAAAAGTAATACAATATATAAACTAGCAAATATATACTCATTTTTATGGTAAAAATTATTTATATTACCTATTAAAGGGACTGTCAACCACGAATGACGGAAAAAGAAAAGTTCTAAAATACCGTATTTTTTACAATTATTAGTTTATATTGATTAAAATTTCACGACTATTACATTATTTGAAAAAAAATCATATTTTCAGTAAATTCGGTAATAACATTTCGCGATGTGAAATCGAAAGAACATCGCGAAAATAGGTGACATAATGATATACACACTATAAATAACTTAAGTAGATTGATCATTTTATATATAAACTATATACAATTCACTACGCATGCACAATTTGCATTCCTGAGTTTACCACGTGACGATGATGATCAATCTACTGGCGTAATTTATAGTTAACGGGAAGTTACATGGTAGACATACCCAGTAAAATGTATTACCGAATATGCTGAAAATATGAAAACTTACCAACTTTTTTCAAGTAATGTTATATACCAGTCGTGATATTTTAATCAATATAAACTAATAATTGTAAAAAATACGGTATTTTACAACTTTTCTTTCCTTCGTCGTCGTGGTTGACAGTCCCTTTAACACGCATTATTTATAACTTATTATTAAACGCCGAATAATACGTACTATGTTTGAAATACTAATATTATTGACGCAACTCAAACAATATTTTACCGTTTGTGAATGAAGTTTTTATCGCACGGTACGCATTTATCCATTTTTTTTAAAGAACTAATTTTTTTACATTTCCTTAGTTAGGTTTGTTATTTCGCTTGTTGAACATAATGTTTACGTTCTATTTTGATTTTTTTTATAAATATATATTTGATATTATGTTGTTTTTTTTTTCAAGAAGGGTAAGTCAGCGTCCCTTTAAAATGTACACGGCCTTGTGTTAGTGATATTCTTACACTAGAAAGACTAAACGCATGTTGAAGTACCATGAAGATACCCTTCATATTTCATTAAGAGACGTTGAACCAAAATAATGTCAGTAGTGTACGTCAAGTGAGCGCTATCCGAGTGACTTTTCAAATATAATGGGCTTGAGTAAGTTACCTTACATTTTGTCGTCTTCCGGTACTGTAAAGCACGTTTTAATTCTCAACATTGTGTAAGTTAGAGCTTGCATGTATTTGGTTATATCTTTTAATTATGGAACATTGAGTATCTACACCGCCAGATCGTAAGGCGAAAGGTATATGAAAGAGATAATTAAATCTTTTGTTTCCAATGGTATGTTCGTTCTTCCGAAGATAGACAGACGGCACACAAACAGACAGCCCAACACTCAATAGACAGGCAGGCATACAGGCAGGCAGGCGGGCGGGCGGGCGTTCGGGCGAGCGGGTGGGTTGGCGGGACAGACAGAGAGCCAGACAGACAGACAGACAGACAGACAGACAGACAGACAGACAGACAGACAGACAGACAGACAGACAGACAGACAGACAGACAGAAAGACAGACAGACAGACAGACAGACAGACAGACAGACAGACAGACAGACAGACCGACCGACCGACCGACAGACAGACAGACAGACAGGCAGGCAGGCAGGCAGACAGACAGACAGACAGACAGACAGACAGACAGACAGACAGACAGACAGACAGACAGACAGACAGACAGACAGACAGACAGACAGACAGACAGACAGACAGACAGACAGACAGACAGACAGACAGACAGACAGACAGACAGACAGACAGACAGACAGACAGACAGACAGACAGACAGACAGACAGACAGACAGACAGACAGACAGACAGACAGACAGACAGACAGACAGACAGACAGACAGACAGAGTTAACTTGATTATTTTATTCCCAAAAACATTAAAAAAAAACAGTTAAAATAGTCCAATCATATACAAAAAACTGTACCTTGAAAGTACACTACTAAATGCTTCTTTACTGTAGTATGATAACATTGATAAGCACGTTGCTTGTAACATAAGGGTTTAAAGCGGGCAGATTACATTCAATCGTTTGAAGTTACACTCGGTAACGAATAGCATAATCTATGTAGTTCAAAATACAATAAGAAACACGTATCATATTTACAGTGTATGAATCATAAAAAGACAAGGTTAGGCTAAACATGTCCTCACTACCCATTTTAGATATAGTCGTCTCGTAATTGTTACACTGAGAAACTGATCGTACGTATAATGAGGAACTAAAGTATGTGTAATTCTGAAACGTTTGCGACACGGTCATGTTTCCAGGAATGCACGAATCCTTCTCGCAGTTTTGGTTTGGTCAACATAATATGTGCCGCTTGTCTCTCATGTGATACTACCAAACACGCGGAACGTCTTTTGTTACCCCAAAGAACAAGTGCGTTTATCAAGAACTGGTATTTAGAGCCCTTGATACTTAGATGGTATTTAACTGGGTTTAAGGCTCGTCTAAACTTTGTCAAAATATGTCGATAGATGGCATTTGCTTGTGTTAAATTATTAATTACTTATACGCCGAGATGATTCACATAGGTAGCCATGCATTTATGTTTAAACTAATTGATCTAAACGCCAGAGTACTTCCTTGTTTACTGCAAAGGTCGTTCGGTACGGAATCCGGATAGTGCCATCTATAATCTCGCCCTTCTTTCAACAAGGGCGACACAAGACACACGAAGCGATACACGATATTTTTCGCGACAGTCGCGGCGACGCACGATATTTTGCGCGACAGTCGCGGCGACGCACGATATATTTAAAACGATATATCGCCCCTGTGTAGGTAGCCCAAAAGGCGATATATCGTGTTAAATATATCGTGCGTCACCGCGACTGTCGCGCAAAATATCGAGTATCGCTTCTTGTGTCTAGTCTGAAATTAGACCGCATTACACGAGATTCGGAGAATATGCGCGATATTTAAATAATAAAATATCGATCTCGTGCGTCGCCGCGACTGTCGCGCAAAATATCGTGCGTCGCGAAAAATACCGTGTATCGCTTCGTGTGTCTAGTGATACACGATATTTTTCGCGACAGTCGCGGCGACGCACAATATTTTTGCGACAGTCGCGACGACGCACGATAGTTTGCGCGACAGTCACGGCGACGCACGATAGTTTGCGCGACAGTCGCGGCGACGCTCGATATATTTAACATCATAGTCACTGAATAGATGTGGATATCGGCCAGATTTGTGAATCTTCCGTTATTGGTCCTCACACGCCAACTTTCTATAGTTTAGAATTTCATAATAAATACTACATGACGGTAAACTACACGAGAAATTCATTTGTAATGTAAATTATTCAATTTTTGCAATTTGAACTAATTTTATTGGATGTACATTTTAAAACGTTGAAACGATATAAATATAACCAATTTAATATAGTTGCTTATGTTTTATATTATGTTTCATTGCTACATGTAAATCAAACATGTTTTGTTTCCATATTACTTCAATAGTATATTTAGAATAATTTTCATGACCCGATTAATATTATATTTTACGATTACTTGTCCCTTAAGTAGAGATGAAGAGATTGCGACATAATTTGCGCTGTTAAAATAAACAAAAATGGTTGTACAGCAGTGTTCGCGGCGATAACATTTCAATGTTGATATTTGATCATTGTAAAATATTTCATAGTTGTATTCCGTTGTTTATCTTTACTTCCGTACTGACTTAAATTAAAACTCTTATCTTAAAAAACGTTACTTTATCAACGACAAAAGTTTAAAGTACAACTGTATGCACTTATTATTATCATTTGCATAATGCTGGCTTACTTCGTTATTTCTATGATGAATCAGTTCAATATAACAGTTAAAGTTAAAGTTGAAGAACACTTTATTGCATTTGCACTATATTATAAATACAATTTAACTTCACAAGCAATACATTTTAAAAACGATATACACTTTAATTCTATCCTTAAAAAAACGTTTACTTATTTAACATGTGCATAACACGCTTGAACTAAACACACTGTAATGATTGTATAACTCAATTTTAAAATGCTTATCCGTCGATTTGATTTTTAACACACGTTTTGAAAGTGGTTGTTCAACGTACATGACAATGCAAGTACACGCATCTTGTTGCACATACACGTATAATTACAATGTTTTATTGTTTGAGGTTCATACATGGTTAAGTGTATCACACGAAAAAAAGTACAAAGTATACGTTTTTGCAATCATTTCATTCTTCCGCCGCCTTTATGTTTGGGTTTGTAGATGTAAACTACAGTTCGGAATTTGATGGAGTGAAACGCCCGCAATTATCAAGTTAATCTAATAATGTCCTTTTAGTGAAATATGAATTTACTGAAAGCAGGAAGGAAAATCATCGGTCATTCAATCGGGTTATATGTAAAGGCGACCACCGCGTATTATTTTTAATCATTTTTTGGTATTTGCAGATGATTAAGTATTGGTTTATGAATACGTTTTTCAAAGCAAACATTCCGTATCACTGTAAGATTTGTTTCAATTACAACTGCAAACAATACCACATACGGTAAGTGTGGTGTAATCAGAGATAGCAAGCTTTGAAAAAACTTGTTCTAACTACGCGTTATTTAATATCCCACAGTGAGTGTATACTTGAACAAGTATTAGTATTGGTTTACTTATTAGCGGTTTGTTATGTTTGTATTGCTGTCATGATTAGTTCACTCACACTATTCATGGCACCAATAAATTAATTGTCACTTAACAGAAAGAAAAGCGGTATGTGTTTTATTCTTATGGGCACGTTTGGAAATGCTGAAAAAGTCATAATACTATTGCATCTGAATAAAATTATCCTACCAAGTCGCAAAGTAAAAGGTTTATAAAAGACTTCAATTGAAAAGAGGAGATAGTTTAAAAATATCAGTCAGTTCCCAAAACAAATCTGAAACTAGCTTAAGGAACTTAAGCTTACAGGTTATGTAGTACTGACTAGAACTCTAGACGGAAGTCACGCAATTAATAAATACTTGTTATACTTGTGCATCCAATATTATAGAGAAGTTGTTCAATTGGCGTAAAAGATACAATGTGCCCGCTGTTGTTGTTTTATCACGTAAAGAGAGTTTCATTCGAATATACTTTAATCGAATTTCACCGCGCGTGCTCAAAACTTGAACTTTTGGTTCAATTTCTCATGTCTGACAAGCAAACGTGTTTTGAATGTTGATGTTTAAAGGTATTATTTCAGGTTTATATGTAAGAAATATAATTATGTTGTTCCTAAAACAGTCTTTGGGGGGTTCGTACAATTCAATGAGATCATCGTTTTGCAAATGGATTCGATTTGGATGATAACCGCCATATTTTGTAACGAAACAGCCATTAAGAAAAGTGTTAAGACAGTATTTTGTCAAATGTGTACAAAATATCCATCTATTCAATTATGCTTCATATGTCATTGAGTGACGAATAAAAAAGCATTGTTGGTGAGTTTTTTTGGTGACTGTCGATCAATGTTAATGTTTTGTAGACTTTGTTATGGTAGTTTTTGCATCATTTAAAGTCAGAAAATATACCAACGACATTTGAAGTTATGGTAAACAGAACTCACATGCTACCAATACATTTATAGTTTCCTGGCAAGCCATTTTATCTATTGGGTTTTAAACCTCATATACAGTGTTAAAGGGGCCTTTTCACGTTTTGGTAAATTATCAAAATTAAACAAAATTGTTTCAGATTTGCAAATTTTTGTTGTAGTTATGATATTTATGAGGAAACAGTAATACTGAACATCTACCATGCTTTAGAATATCCATTATATGCATTTTTTGACGATTTCAAAAGCTGAAAATTATAAAGCGTTGCAACGCGAAACGATTGAATAATTTTATGAGCTCTGCTGTTGTCGTTATGTTTTGGGATACTACGCGATTGCGTATATAAAGTATAAAATATATCACTCGGTGTATGTGCACGGATGGCCGAGTGGTCTATGCGATAGACTTTTACTCCAGGGGTCATTGGTTAGAGCCCAGTTGAGGTTTACTTATTTTTTTTTACCGGAGCTTTATAGATCCAATGTTTACATTTATCAATATAAAGCATTTAATGACAAACTTCAATACATGCCAAAACCTGTGAAAAGGCCCCTTTAATGGATGCTTATTTTATTAATATACCAAAATAAGACATTATTATAAACACTAGAAATGTCAGTGTCGTGCCTGAAGTATCCACACATGCTTTATTGCTAGAGGGCATTGGAAGTTCAGTTTAAGAACTGGTTTTCTAACAATGCAAGCTTCATACCTTTGCAGTTTTGCCTTGATGCCACATATTGTAGTCGCGATAGGGACGGTGCAAAATTTCACCATGAACATTCACAAAGGAAATGTGTTAATGACTCACGCTGACAATTACGAAATTATTAAAACAGAAGTAATGGCCCTTGTGCACTACAATGTCCATCATTTTGATCTATTTACCTTTGGATTGTTAAGTCGGTATGTATAATAGTTTGCAAGATATATTTCATTTAAATTTAAATGTAATAAATAAACAAAAGTCAATTACTCTCACACTATAAAATCAAGAGGTTTGGTTCTCGTGCAAAATACATTCCATCAATAACATGTCCTTGCTATTTAGTTTCAAGATCATTCCACTTATAGGTTTAAATATATGCTCCGTAGAGCATTTATATTAAAATATAAACAAAGGGCAATAATTATGAAAAAATATGCAAGAGTTATAGTTAACGTTCACTAAGTTTGCCTGTAATAATCTAGCCGCTTATACATTTTCATCTGATACATCTGTTAGTGTTCGAGAAATAATTTGGACGTAGTTTGCACAAAATAGCATAGGGCAGTAACTCTAAAAAGAGCAGCAAGAGTTATGGTTAGTAGCATTGCACATTACCTCTATAAGATCTACCAACATATTAATATTCACGTTGATACCTCGTTTGCTTTTTAGATATGCTCCATAAAAAAAAGTACAGCAATTAACAAATTGCAATAACATGTATCATATGGGTGCAAGACGTAAACACTCACTCAATAAAATCCACCAACTTATAAAGTTTCAAGTTGAAACATATTTTGCTTTTTGAGCTGTACTCCGGAAAAAATTTAACAAAGGACAATAACACTATCAAAAACGATTCAACAGCTATGGTTATGATGCTGTTACTATCCCTAAAGTCATAGTAAAACCCACGAATTGTATTTTTTTATATCCCATACGACCCTTGTGCACTGCACAGTCCCTCAATCAGATCTACTCAGGTTTTGAGATATGCTCCGTATAACACATTAAAGAACAAAAATAAACATAGGACAATAACTCTTAAATTGTGTAAGCATGTATTATGGTTGTTGTGCATTGCACAACCCTTACATGTAATCTACCGACTTTTGAAGTTTAAAGATGCTACATCTTATTATATTTTTCCGAACTCAATTTTAGTACAAACAGTTATAAGAGGCAACAACTTTAAAAAATAAGGCAGCAAGAGTTTTGATTCCTATGCATTGCATACTCCGTAAATATGATCTTTATAATACTGTATACAAAAATTGCTTTCGAGCGCCACCTCGGAAATAGCATTGTCTCATTTATTAATGCAACTCAAAAAAGAGGTGGAGCCCGTGATTAGCGGCCGTGTCAACGTACGAAACGTTTACCACATACAAAAATGTTCTACTTGCAGTATCTGTGATTCGTCACGCAAAAGTTTACGCACGTTTACCTGTATTGTTTAAATATAGAATAATACTAATTATGTCCTTTTATCGTGGAGAGACCGACTGAATCACCAAGCCTATTGACATATTTTCCCCCGTTTTTTAAATAAAACATATTGCCCGGTCTCTATAAATATAACATACTACTACCCGGTCTATTGAACGGGACGACTGATACACAACACTAACAAGGAACCAAAAAAGTTTTCAATTGGGATTCCATGATTCAAAAACGAAAATGATATAACATTCCAACCGTTAAGCGTCTATAAAAGGCGCATTCTTTTGCATTCATTTGATAACGTTTGCCTGCAGATTTTAAAATACGCGGTTTGCTTTATAAGTATAAACTGCTGTGTTTTAAAGACTATTTAACTAAAACTTAATACAATTTTTTTTATTTTTAAATATTAAATCGTATGTTGTCGTAAGTGTTTTCTTTCAAATATATACACATTTATGGAGGCGTTTACTCAATTTTTTTATTAAACAGAGAACAGGAAATGATTCTGAAATATATTTGATGCAGTTTAATTGAAGTATTACTATTTTAGATTATATTTTAATTCAGGTAAATTTAGAAGTACAATGCCTTCTCTACCTGTCATGTTCATACTTGGAGCAGTGATTCTGGTTTTGATGATAGCAGGATTGCTGCAAACAAGAAGGAGGGTGTTCTTCGAAGGCCGAGAACTCAAGTAAGCCTAACGGGTATAGCAATTAGTTTGTTTTGAAAAATATTTAGTTTGCGAGTTAGATGGCAAAGCTCTTTTAAGAAGTTTTTTTTCATCTAAAAGAATATCAGAATTAACTGTGCGGGTGCTTTTTAGAGTGACGGAAACTCAGTGAATTACATATTCAGTAATACGCCTTTAATATGTGCTGTTTACGTTTAACAGTTGTCATGCGATCGACATGCGTATTGTACTTGTTCAAAACGGACATACATATGCGAATGCTACTGCTCTTCCTGATGTTCATAGAACCTGCAACGTGTCTTCGTCACACTATTGCACTGGTTGCGGCTGGACAATGGATGAAGAATATCGACAGAACATACAGAACAGAGAGTATCCTATCCGTTTGAGCAACACTGTAGAGCTGATAGAAATTATTCAAGATGAGTAGAAATACATACTGATTTGGGATTACAATAGCGACATTTGCTTATTAATACACAATATAACACTGAACAGTGCTTTCAATTTTGACACTGCACATTTCTTATTCTAATTTTGTATGCATGTTTCGTAAATGCGGTGTTTTTCTTTTGTTTCGAAACTATCGAATATTCGTATATATGTTTATACTGCCTGTACAAATGTATACTCAAGTAAAGTTTTATCGCATCAAATGAAACAAAACATTTGTTATATGAATTGCAGCATGGAATCGCCCATAGTATAATTTAATTTATAAGTTCGTGGGTTCATACCATATATTGTAACAATACAAAATATTTCTGTCTATATCATAACGCTGCAGAAAGTCTCATCAATATAAACTATAGCACTTGTTGCAGTGATTTCGGCATCGGCTACAAAGACCTCAATGTTCACATTACTAAAACATGTTGTAAGTGTAGTGTTGCGCCTATGGCGTGTCAAACGTTGCAAAATTCAATGTTTCCATACTTATGTGGTATGGCGTGTCAAACGTTGCAAAATTCAATGTTTCCATATTTATGTGGTATATTTGAATATAATATGTGCTGTATTTCCATTTTTGTGTGGTATAGTTGCATATATATGATGTATACATTCATATATATATATGGTAAAATCCGTTATATGTATTGCATAACAAATATATGTTGTATAATTTCATATTTATGTTTGATATTTTCATATATATGTTCGAAAAGTTCATATGTGCAGAGGGCCAGATAAGATGCGTATTTGCGTAAAATACGCATGAAAAAAAGAAAATACGCATGACTTAAAATTTTGTCGATTAAAAAAAATCCTGGCTAAATTCGGATTACGCATCGTGTGCAATTTCAATGCGTATTAGCCGTTTATACATGCATATCAATTCATGTAAACATGACTGGTTCCCGTTATTGTGTCCACACCGGTGTCGCGTGAGAATTGCAAGACCGTGAATTTCTTAAGATAAACCGGAAGTCTTGCATTTCTCACGTTACCTCCGTGAGAATTACAAACCCGCTGACCGTGAAAACATTAAGACCGATGTCCGATACAAGTAGCACTTATTTAATTTGAATTTGTAGTAGTTTTGTTAATATTAAAAGTACAAAATGACTTTTTACATCAAGAATGCAAAAAACTACTGTTCGGATTGTTGTTATTTCCGGACATTAATGGTGAAAATTATTGCTGGTAAAAATTAAACGGTCCCGAGGTAAAACGGCCTGACAGGTTAAAACGGTCACTGTTTAAAATCAATGTGCTAACAACCGGACCCAAATTTTTATGAATAAGTTTATACTGAAGTGTTACCACAAGTGTACTTAAAACGTTTAGGTATCGCACATTCTGTGAACGCTTATATGTAGAAATTATGGTTAATTCTTAAGGTATTAAGTGTCTGTAAGTGTTAAGATTGAATTATAATGATTTGTTATCTTGGTAAATTATGTTTTTAATCCTGCCAAAATTACTTAAGATATGGGAACCAAAAAGTGAATATTGTTTTATTGTGTAATGCATTTACAGTTATTTTATCATTCGTCAAGTTATTAACCAAAATAATTGTGCTTGTGTTGGAAATATTTTATATTTCTAATGGCTATTTCTAGCTTTTTCCAACTTTTTTTTATTTCCAAAATATTGTTTCAAATTATAATTGTGGTGATGTGTTGTATGTATTGTCTATAGCTAGTAATACATTTGTTATAATATATAATTACATTTGATTCATGTAAGACTCACTTTAATATTGACTGAAATAATGATATTGGTAACTTGGTAGCAGTGTATTATATTTTTCATGGCTTGCAAAAATATTTGCCTTTTAGATTTGCAAAACCAACATACAAACTGGCATTACCAGCTGATAAGAATTTTCCTTGAGAAATGCAAAACCTAGTAATTGTCTGAAATAATGATATTGGTGGTGGTTGTGTCTTATATTTGGCTTAAAAAAGCTAATACTTATTGCACGTGAGAAGTGCAAGAACAATCATTTGTCTAAAAAAATAAAATTGGTGGTGGTTTTGTCTTAATTTGCCATAATTATCTTATACTTATTGCCAGTGAGAAGTGCAATACCAAGTAATTGGCTGGAAAAATGATGTTGGCATTGGTAATGTGTCTTATCTTTGGCTTTACCAGCTGATAGGAATTGCCAGTGAGAAATGCAAGACCAATTATTTGTCTGACATATTGATGCTGGTGGTTCTGTTTTATATTTGGCTTGACTTAGCTGATACAAATTGCCCCCCGAAAAGTTTAAGACCAAGTAATTGTCTGAAATAAAGTTATGTTGGTTGTGGTTGTGACTTATATTTGGCTTGACCTGCTGATACTTATAGTGGATCAGAAGTGAGAGACAAAGTTATTGCCTGAATTAAGGATGATGGTGGTTTTGTATTAAATTGTGCTTGACCAACTGTTACTTACTTTCATTAGAAATGTGCCAGACCAACTAATTGTCTGATAATGATGTTGGTGGCAGCCGTGTCTTATATTTGGCTTGAACATCAGATATGTATTACCCATGAAAAGTACAAGACCAAGTAATTAATAAAATCATGATGTAGATTGAGGTTGTGTCTTTTTACTCTTATGTGAGGCTTGACCAGCTAATACGTATTGGCCATGAGAAGCGCAAGACCAGGTAATTGTCTAAAATCATGAAATTAGTTGTGGTTGTTTCTTATATTTGGCTTGACCAGCTGATAGGTATGGCCCATGAGGAGTGCAAGACCAAGTATTTGTTTGAAATAATGATGTTAGTGGTGTTGGTGTCTTATTTTTGGCTTGACCAGCTGATATGTATTGCCCGTGAGAAGTGCAAGATCAAGTATTTGTTAGAAATAATGATGTTGGTGGTGGTTGTGTCTTATATTATTGGCTTGAACAGCTGTTATGTTTTGCCCATGAGAAGTGCAAGACCAAGTCATCGTCTAAAATCATGAAATTGGTTGTGGTTGTGTCTTATATTTGGCTTGACCAGCTTATATGTATGGCCTGTGAGAAGTGCAAGACCAAGTATTTGTTTCAAATAATTATGTTGGTGTTGATGGTGTCTTATCTTAGGCTTGACCAGCTGATATGTATGGCCGTGTGAAGTGCAAGACCAAGTATTTGTTTGAAATAAAGATGTTGGTGGTGATTGTGTGTTATTTTTGGCTTGACCAGCTGATATGTATTGCCCGTGAGAAGTGCAAGACCAAGTATATGTTAGAAATAATGATGTTGGTGGTGGTTGTGTCTTATATAATTGGCTTTAACAGCTGTTATGTTTTGCCCGTGAGAAGAGCAAGACCAAGTAATTGTCTAAAATCATGAAATTGGTTGTGGTTGTGTCATATATTTTGCTTGACCAGCTGATATGTATTACCCTTGAGAAGTGCAAAACCAATTTATTAATAAAATCATGATGTTGATTGAGGTTGTGTCTTATGTGAAGCTTGACCAGCTGATATGTATGGCATGTGAACAGTGAAAGACCAAGTAAATGTTTTGCAAGACCAAGTATTCGTTTAAAATAATGATGTTGGCGGTGTTGGTGTCTTATATTTGACTTACCAGCTGATATGTATTGCCCGTGAAAAGTGCAAGACCAAGTATTTGTTTGAAATAATATGTGTGTGGTGGTGGTGTTATATTTTTGGCTTTACTTGCTTATACCTATACCTATTGCCCATGAGAAGTACAAGACCAAGTAATTGTCTAAAATCATGAAATAGGTTGTGGTTGAGTCTTATATTTGGTTTGACCAGTTAATATGTATGGCCCGTGAGAAATGCAAGACCAAGTATTTGATAGAAATAATGATGTTGGTGGTGGTAGTGACTTATATAATTGGCTTGAACAGCTGATACATATTGCCCATGAGAAGTGCAAGACCAAGTATTAGTTTGAAATAATGATGTTGGTGTTGGTGGTGTCTTCTCTTTGTCTAGAACAGCTGATATGTATTGCCCGTGAGAAGTGCAAAACCAAGTATTTGTTAGAAATAATGATGTTGGTGGTGGTTGTGTCTTATCTTTGGCTTGAACAGCGGATATGTATTGCCCGTGATAAGTGCAAGATCAAGTATTTGTTAGAAATAATGATGTTGGTGGTGGTTGTGTCTTATATTATTGGCTTGAACAGCTGTTATGTTTTGCCCATGAGAAGTGCAAGACCAAGTCATCGTCTAAAATCATGAAATTGGTTGTGGTTGTGTCTTATATTTGGCTTGACCAGCTTATATGTATGGCCTGTGAGAAGTGCAAGACCAAGTATTTGTTTCAAATAATTATGTTGGTGTTGATGGTGTCTTATCTTAGGCTTGACCAGCTGATATGTATGGCCGTGTGAAGTGCAAGACCAAGTATTTGTTTGAAATAAAGATGTTGGTGGTGATTGTGTGTTATTTTTGGCTTGACCAGCTGATATGTATTGCCCGTGAGAAGTGCAAGACCAAGTATATGTTAGAAATAATGATGTTGGTGGTGGTTGTGTCTTATATAATTGGCTTTAACAGCTGTTATGTTTTGCCCGTGAGAAGAGCAAGACCAAGTAATTGTCTAAAATCATGAAATTGGTTGTGGTTGTGTCATATATTTGGCTTGACCAGCTGATATGTATTACCCTTGAGAAGTGCAAAACCAATTTATTAATAAAATCATGATGTTGATTGAGGTTGTGTCTTATGTGAAGCTTGACCAGCTGATATGTATGGCATGTGAACAGTGAAAGACCAAGTAAATGTTTTGCAAGACCAAGTATTCGTTTAAAATAATGATGTTGGCGGTGTTGGTGTCTTATATTTGACTTACCAGCTGATATGTATTGCCCGTGAAAAGTGCAAGACCAAGTATTTGTTTGAAATAATATGTGTGTGGTGGTGGTGTTATATTTTTGGCTTTACCAGCTTATACCTATACCAATTGCCCATGAGAAGTACAAGACCAAGTAATTGTCTAAAATCATGAAATAGGTTGTGGTTGAGTCTTATATTTGGTTTGACCAGTTAATATGTATGGCCCGTGAGAAATGCAAGACCAAGTATTTGATAGAAATAATGATGTTGGTGGTGGTAGTGACTTATATAATTGGCTTGAACAGCTGATACCTATTGCCCATGAGAAGTGCAAGACCAAGTATTAGTTTGAAATAATGATGTTGGTGTTGGTGGTGTCTTCTCTTTGTCTAGAACAGCTGATATGTATTGCCCGTGAGAAGTGCAAAACCAAGTATTTGTTAGAAATAATGATGTTGGTGGTGGTTGTGTCTTATCTTTGGCTTGAACAGCGGATATGTATTGCCCGTGAGAAGTGCAAGACCAAGTATTAGTTTGAAATAATAATGTTGGTGGCAGTGGTGTCTTATATTTGGCTTGAACATCGGATATGTATTGCCCGTGAGAAGTGCAAGACCAAGTATAATTTTGAAATATCGATGTTGATGGTGGTTTTGTCTAATCTTTGGCTTGAACAGCTGATACCTATTGCCCGTGAGAAGTGCAAGACCAAGTATTAGTTTGAAATAATGATGTTGGTGGCGGTGGTGTCTTATCTTTGGCTTGAACAGCTGATACATATTGCCCGTGAGAAGTGCAAGACCAAGTATTAGTTTGAAATAATGGTGTTGGTGGCAGTGGTGTCTTATATTTGGCTTGAACAGCGGACATGTATTGCCCATGAGAAGTGCAAGACCAAGTATAATTTTGAAATGATGATGTTGATGGTGGTTGTGTCTTATCTTTGGCTTGAACAGCTGATACCTTTTGCCCGTGAGAAGTGCAAGACCAAGTATTAGTTTGAAATAATGATGTTGGTGGGGGTGGTGTCTTATCTTTGGCTTGAACAGCTGATACCTATTGCCCGTGAGAAGTGCAAGACCAAGTTTTAGTTTGAAATAATGATGTTGGTGGCGGTGGTGTCTTATATTTGGCTTGAACAGCGGATATGTATGGCTGTGAGAAGTGCAAGACCAAGTATAATTTTGAAATAATGATGTTGGTGGTGGTTGTGTCTTATCTTTGGCTTGAACAGCTGATATTTATTGCCTGTGAGAAGTGCAAGACCAAGTATAAGTTTGAAATAATGATGTTGGTGGTGGTGGTGTCTTATCTTTGGCATGAACAGCTGATACCTATTGCCCGTGAGAAGTGCAAGACTAAGTATTAGTTTGAAATAATGGTGTTGGTGGCAGTGGTGTCTTATATTTGGCTTGAACAGCGGATATGTATTGCCCGTGAGAAGTGCAAGACCAAATATAAGTTTGAAATAATGATGTTAGTGGCGGTGGTGCCTTATCTTTGTCTTAACCAGCTGATACCTATTGCCCATGAGAAGTGCAAGACCAAGTATTAGTTTGAAATAATGATGTTTGTGTTGGTATGGTCTTCTCTTTGTCTTGAACAGCTGATATGTATGGCCTGTGAGAAGTGCAAAACCATGTATTTGTTTGAAATAATGATGTTGGTGGTGGTGGTGTCTTATCTTTGGCTTGAACAGCTGATACCTCATGCCCGTGAGAAGTGCAAGACCAAGTATTAGTTTGAAATAATGATGTTGGTGGCAGTGGTGTCTTATATTTGGCTTGAACAGCGGATATGTATTGCCCGCGAGAAGTGCAAGACCAAGTATAAGTTTGAAATGATGATGTTGATGGTGGTTGTTTCTTATCTTTGGCTTAAACAGCTGATACCTATTGCCCGTGAGAAGTGTAAGACCAAGTATTAGTTTGAAATAATGATGTTTTTAATCCCCATAAAATAATACCTTGTCCTTGCAGTGCATGAACACATTTTAAAAATACATTAAAAGGGATAAAAATACAATCACTGTTAATAAAAAGTTATAGAAAATTGCTTATTAAGCTTGAAGTATAGATAAAATATTACAAAAAATAATTGAGATCATGAATAGTTTTGTTTGAGAAAATCACCAAAATGATATCCATTCCCAAGTTGATGTCTTATTCCAAATTCACATAATACAGTGTTCCACATATTATTTCATATTACCAATTACACTAATTGATAATTGATGTGTCATTAAATGATAAAATAATATGACAATTGCCATTCAAATTTAAAGAAGTATGTTGTCATTAATGACATTGCAACCACTTTAACCCTTTGCATGCTGGGAAATTTGTCGTCTGCTTAAATGTTCTCTGCTGAATTCTATAATTAGCATTTTCTTCGATTTTTTTTCTAAGACCACTATCAGGATATCAAACAGTTTGGATCCTGATGAGACGCCACGTTCTGTGGCGTCTCATCTGGGTCCAAACTGTTTGCAAAGGCCTTCAAAATCCGGTTCCAGCGCTCAAAGGGTTAAAATTTAAACAACTATGTTGTAATTAATGGCATTACAGCCACTTTAATATTTTAATTTTATTTTATTATTTTGTTCATTATTTTCATCTTAAGATATTAATTTAAATTGCCAGTTTTCATAAAGAAATATGCAACCTGACTAAGGGTAATTTATAACTTAAAATAAACACTATGATCACATCTGGGAGCTATTCTAGAAACCGTTACTTGTAGTTAATTATTGATCTGAGAAATTCAGGGAGAAAATGCAATTTTGAAATATCCTACCCTTCAAGAAGAATTTCTTTGCCTTAATTTTGAACTGGTGACGCCTGTTGATATTTACACGATCAGTTCCCTTCATAAGCACAGGAAAAGTTTCCAAAGTGAGAAAGTTCACTAAATCAACATATTCATTATCCTCCATTATTTTATGAAGAGTATTACTAACACAGTTTTAAACAAAATCAAATTTATTATAACATACAATAAATGTTGACAGCACTTCAAAAATCTGACTACACAATAGCAAGAAGCTAAAGAAATCAAGTAATTTATCTCTTAACATTACAATTAATAGATTTCATTGGCCCTTTGGTTCACCAATAAAAAATAAATAAATAAATCGTATAATTCTTTGTTTTTTAAGCTAACCTGTCAATATTGTTATTTTTCTTAGAAGACACTTTATGACCCCCAACTTTATGGCAGAAAGGTCATCTTAGCTTTTTATGACAGGTCCCATGTTTTTATAGCTTCTTCTCAGAGTCTATGATAACGAGCTCATCACTTGATAATTGTACCCCTATGACTGGGTCCATTTCCTGTCCACTGTTCCAGATCTATACTTGTTAGTCTTTTTAATTGTTAGGATTTTAATTGTTTGCATAGCTGTTTGTTTTTAAAAAAAACAATAAACACAAAATAATGATAACAATTATTATCATATTACATCCATATTACCTATGAGCACTAAGAATCTTTCAAAATCAATCCAAATATTTGTTTATTGTGTCATTTGTGTAGGCGAGTTAGAGCATGTATTAAGTTTATTAGCAAGAAAATGTAATTCTTTTATGAATATATAATAAACATAGGTATTATAACCATAAATGATACATGACTGACAGTTATTATTATATTATATTTTATTTTGGAAATGGACTGAAGATGAACCAAATAATATACTTAATTTCTTTCAGCATTGCATTTACTGTAGTTCCCCATGCATTATACTACTTGTTCTTTTTTTCACAATTTCAAAGCTTAAGTTCACAATTGTTCATGGATAAAATGGTTCAATGGTTGTATGAGTGATAGTGTAACATTTGAAAGGTTTTTGTTAATTGTATGTATATAAATACATGACTGTCACCAGTAATTAATATATTATTAATAGGGTACAGACATTAGCCCTCTGGGACGTTAGCCCCTAGAACATTAGCACCTTCAAAAAAGTGCACGCTAGGACATTAGCCCCTAGGTGATTTAAAACGTTTATAACAATTTTTTAAGTAAGTATTTTTATTCCTTTTTTTAATTTCATATGTTAATACATACAGTTATTTATATGTTGAAGTCTTATATATTTTCTTTTCAATACATAGATTGTACCACACACACACATTTTAGTGTGTTTTTTTCACAATTTCTTTACTTTTCTTTCTTCTATATGGATGGCAAACCTATTATTAATTTATTTAAATTGTGAGATTGTTACCTAATATAATTAGTTTATTCTGTTCATCATTTTTGCATTATATATTATATTGTATTAGGACTATTGAAACCAAAAATGTTATTCATTTGCATTAAAATGTTGCGTGATAGTTGGAGTAACAAAAAAAAGAACACAAGCTGTCAGAGGACAGCCGCTGGACTACTTGAGTGCTTGACAGAATAACGTAAGCCATCATGAAGAGGGGGTATAATGTGGGTGTGTGGTCATTGTTTTGAGTCCAAGTATGAATCAAATGTGATCATAAATGACTGACTAATGGGGTTATTTACCCTCGGGACTTCGGTTAATAAACCATTGCCCGAGCACACTGCTTAACATAAAACTCTGGATAAAAAGGTCAAAAACAGCCATAAAATGGACAGCCCGATTTTACTGGGCTGTACCATTGATATAAATAGAAAACATTGCAGTGTTGGTGCGGTGCCTTAATAAAAATCTATTGGTTTAAAAATATCTATACTTATTCAAGAAGCGTTAAAAACGCAGTACTTAATAAAATTAATAATCAATGTCTAGCCTAATGCTGTAAGAAAGCCGTGTTTTTATTGGTTGACTTCAAAAGCATAGCTCTGATTGGTTATCTCTGTCACGTCCGCGCAAAAGCAAGTAGGTCAATCCGTTTTGGGATAAAAATTTCGCACAAAGAACGACCTTGAAATGGCGTCTGCTCTTGCACGGACGTCTGCCCTTTTGCACTTTTGGAATGTAAACAAAGCATATGAAACAAGAAGGAATATTACTACTTGAATCTGTTTGAATTTAATATAATTGGTATATGTTATTTAAACTATTATGATGAAGTTATATTAATATTAATATTATTATTATTGTTACTATTGTCATTATTATCATTATTATATGTATGTTGTTTGTATTGAAAAGAGAGAGAAGGAGGAGAATAGCCCAATTTTTTATAAGAATTGATGGTAAAAACACATACTATTATATGCGGTATCATCATTACTAGACCCATTGTTCAGTATTTACTGCAATGCTTTGTTGGAGTGTTTAAACATTGTGATCTGTGTTTTAAATGTTAAAATTTAAGTAGGATTATTTTGAGTATAATGCCTATAGAAAAGTAAAGGAATACACAGATGTGTAATATGTTTGAAAAAAAAAAATATTTAAGGATTTTTAGATCACAAAGTGGTTTAACATTGCCACTATATATTTACATACATAGTAAAGTACCAGAATCAGGTGTATATTTAATGTTTAAACGAAATGTCATACAACAAAATCTAATCGATGGGAAAATATGCTTATCTACGAACATTAATTAGTAGGAATGCTAGAGCCTGATTTAATAGCTCTCAAATGTAAAGTGAATTTGCATGTAGACATGCAATTATATGGAAAAAAAGGAAAAAGATAATATATAATAACATATAGGGAGTATAACTCTTAAATCTATATTAATGTTGCAATTGAGTATTGAGTTATTAAAAATTGTAATGTGTATAAATTATAAATGTATGTGGCTCAATGTTAAACACTTGCAGACAGGGAACATAGCCGTAATGCTCCAACGTAAGACCCTGTCTGTATGGAACTTAAAGAGGATTGGTCTATGGAGAAGAGAAGTCCCCCCCAGAGTGGCGTTAAAACAATATTTAAAAGTGAGATTAGTAAAAAACCCTTATATGTTAAGGGTAATGACGTACGTGTCTCCAAACGGTCACCTTTATAGGGCCACATAAAAATAAAGGGTAAAACAATGTGCTGTACAGGTAAAAATGTGACAAAACAACTAAATTTGTACAAAAAGTACATTATTTACAATATGTACAGTACTGTATGCGTTTATATATTTAAATTACAAGTTGCCACCCTGGAGGGTTGAAAGAAGAAGAGATTTTGGGAGTGTAGGCCGGTGTGAGTGGGGGAGAAAAGCCAGCAGGGGTGATGTCATTTAGTTGAACTAAGGGAGGTAATTGTGGGGATGGAGTCTACAAAGGTTGTTTCCCCAGGACCAGAGGGAGTGCACGGTAAATGAAAAATAGTTTGTATGCAATTGAAGGAAAATTGGAAAAAGGTATGATGTAAAATGGTAAAAAGACCAAATATTGCCTAGATGCAGTAAAACAAACCCAAAAAGCTCTAATCCAATCAATATTATTTGTATATTGGTGAAAACAATGGAGGAAATAGTACTAAAGTACCTTGTATGGTATGTAAAATGGCAATTAAACAGAAAAACCGAGGCACTTTGCTATATAAAATAGCAATTTAACATAAAATTAAGGAAATTTGCTATATAAAATAGCAATTTTAACATGAATAAGTGTAATACAGAGTAAAAAGTTTGCTATGGTGTAGAAATAGCAGTATTGAGAAAAAATTAAGGCAATTTGCTATATAAGATAGCAGTTTTACACAAAAATAAGGAAATTTGCTACACAAATTAGCAGTTATAACAAGATTTAATGTACTACAAGGTACAAAATTTGCTATGATCAAAAATTAGCAATATCATCAAAATCGACAATAATACCAAGGGATTGGTATTACCCTGGATAGGGCTAAATAAGGGTTTTTCATGGTATTAGGCCCTGCACCGTGCACTCCAGTCCGACATGGCTCTTCGAGTTTGAAGGGGAAAGGGTGGGGTGTCAAAGGGGAATAGAGGGGGTGCAATGCAGCCAACAATCCCAGGTTACTGGACAGCCTCGTCCTTTCTTGTAATAAGAAATGCCATAAAATATGATTATATTAAGATACTGAAAAATGTAAATGGTGGACTAACGTCATACTCTCATAAAAAATGTATTAAAATAAAGAAGACCAGGTCAATACCATTGGCCTGATTTAGAAAGGGCGGGGTAGAACAATAAACCCATAAAAGCAAAATAAAAGTTGTGTAAAGGAGACACAAATCCAACACAATTACTAGATTACGTCAGTTTTGTGCAAAGATTACACAGTTTAAAGGACAAACAGTCACAAGACTGAATAATTGGGTGGGTGTTGGCTGCTCTCCCTCCCCCAATGACCTAGATTTTGTCAGTTATCTGACAATCCAGAAGGTATTTGGCGAGGGCAGAGAAGACCGGGCCCCTAGCTGCTCCCTTGGGGTCTAGCACGTTGGAAAGGTTTAAAACTAGTCCATGGGAGTGCAATGCAGCTTCGAGGTGGTCGCTCTGCGCCTTGTGGTTAGGACAGTGCAGCAGCATGTGGGGCGCAGTTCCTGGCACCTAGAACATGCGGGGTCTATACCGAGGACATACTTTGCTGAGTATCTGTCAGGCGGCCTGAGGGTTTTCGCGGTTCTGGTAAAAGTATGTCGACGGGAAGACAAATTGTCGGTCCGGAGATTCCACTCACCCACTACAAATTTCTTGGTCAGGGAGTAGATCTCAGTAGGTGCCAGGAGTTCCCCAGCATCTACGGCCCCCCTCAAGAGGCCCTCCTTTTTCCCCCTGTCGGCCTGCTCATTCCCGCTGATGTTGACATGTGCTGGACACCATACTTATGTGACCTTTAAAGATTGATCTAGGCACTGTTGATGAAGTTCCAAAATGTTAGCTTAAATGTCAGACCTAGATCTGCTTTTTCTGTTTTTTTATAGACTCAAGAGATGACATTGAGTCTGATAAAATAGCAGTTTTAGTAGGTTTATTGACCAATAATCAGCACAAAGAGTATTTAAAAATTGCCAAACGTTCTGCTGTAAAAATAGAGAGATTGTTGCTGAGCCTGTGCGTTTTGGTAATATTTTTTTAGGGAATTACAAAAGAGTTGGCTACCAAACCAGAGTTAGGGCATTTGGAGCCGTCAGTGTAGATTTTTAGATGCTCAGCATACAAATTATCTATAAGGGAGAGAGCTTCTGACTTGATGAGTTGTGGCAAGTCAGTTTTCGTTATTTTATTAGAGAGTGATAGGTCAACATCAATTGGTCCAAGCGTCCAGGGGGGGGGGGGGGCTCAGGTCTGCTACAGGTACCTTGATCATAGATAAAGAAGTTAAGGCAATATAAGCAAATTTATTAATTTGACCTTGAGAGTCAAGGTCATTCAAAAGTCAAGGTCTCATTACCAGGCACAGTTCCATCATGATAGTAAGAAAGTATTGGAAGTTTGAAAGCAATAGCCTTGATACTTTAGAAGTAAAGTGGATCTAAACACAAAATTTAACAAAATATTCAAAGTTACTAAGACAAAAAAGGGCAATAATTCCATTAAAAAGCCAACCAGAGTTATGCAACTTGCCCTGTACAGTCCCCTTATGATAGTTAGCGAGTTTTCAAATTTTGAAAGCAATAGCTATGCTACTGTAGGAGTAAAATGGACCAAAACACAAAACTTAACCAAATGTTCAATTATTTAAGTATAAAGGGGCCATAATTCTGTCAAAATGCTTGATAGAGTTGTCTACTCTTGTTTATAGATTGAGATCATGTTGGTAAAGAAGTATGCAAAATGTAAAAGCAATATGTCAAGGGACATAGAAAAATATTGAGGTGGTACGCAAACTTTTACATAGATTTATAAATAATATGCATATTATAAGTGAAAAAGGACCATAATTCTTACAAAATGCTTGATACAGTGTTCTGCTCTTGTTTATAGGTTGGGGTCATGTTGGTCAAGAAGTATGCAAAATATTAAAGCAGTATGTAAAGGGACATGGGAAATAATTGGGGTGGTACGCAAACTTTAACATTTTGCACGCTATCGCTTATGCTAACACCGACACCGGGGTGAGTAGGATAGCTCCACTATATATATTTCATATATAATAGTGGAGCTAAAATGATTTCAATTCATAAGTTTTATGTCTTTTCATTTATGCATTATCAAAGATTATTGCCAATGCATTTGCATGATGCTTTGGTTGAGTTTAAGGATAAAGTTAAGCAAATAAAATTATTTGTCCCAAAATGCATGTCCTCTGAAGCCCCTGTTGGGATATGAACCCAAACCTCTTTCCTCTGGCCTGGAAAGTATTCTTCCTTGAAATACAAGGGCATGTTAGAGGAAAATGAGCAACTTGCAGACTATTTACCTTCAACAATATTTTATCTGTGGTATTATTTACAAATTCCATGAAGATAATTTTTACATGATCTATCTTACACAACATAACAACATCACATTACATGCCTCTGTGAATCTGCAACACATTACAGCTTAAGTTCATTTTTGTATGATTTTGCATGGTTCATATATTTTCCATTATTAAAAATTAAGTCATTTTTGTTTGAATACAAAAAATGAAATATCAATATACTAAAACTATCAATATTATTAACTAAAACCCCAATATAATAATATGAATCTTATAAGAAAATAAATTGCTTTAATATCTCTGTCTGAGAACAATTCTGAATAAAGATACATTGTATACATTGGCTAGTATCAAACCTGTTCAATACAAGTACAACATAATAATTAATTCAGGGGAGGAATTTCCTGTTACATGTAGATCAGATAATGATTGGACATAAATGAAGGGGTCAAAGTTTCCCTATAATCATGGGCGGTGGTATTTCATTGTAAAATGTTTTCTATCCTCAATGTGCAATTAAATATACTTTGAATATGTTTGTTCGGTTTAAACACGGTTCTTGTTCTAATAGATGCTGAGCCCGTTGCAGAGGAGTATGTGAGAGCAAGGAACAACTCTGCATTGAGATTGATTCACTCTCATTAATAATAACACTAGAATACAACATGTAACAATTTTATCAAAGATACTGACAATACAGATTACGGCTTATACATAATATCATAACCATACTAACAATCATTTATAATAATAATTATTATTATCAGTTATAAGAAAGTTTTATCCCTGATGGAAGAATGTTGACATACTTTCAACCATTCCTTGTATAAGCATTATTAAAAAACAACAAAAACAAACAACTGCCACAAAAAACTAATATAAGGTTTTAATTAGTCTATTCATTTTTAGAATGATTGTGCAATACGTTGTCATCTTTTGTAGAGATTTACATATACCTAGTCCTTTACTGCTGCATAATTTGTTTTAAATTTCTAAAATACATTTATATTTAAATTATTTATGATTTTTTCACTGAAAAATACGTAATATACAAAATGCCAGCAACAACTTAGTTTGGGTAGGCCCAGTTTTCTGGCTCGCTCTAATATCAGAAACTGACCACACTGGATGACATAATAAAAATTGTCAGTGTGTTACAGTACAATACTATTCCCATGGTCATATGTCTGCCTATGCTTAAAATATTTGAATCTTTCTTTTTCTTCACTTTAATTGCAAAGCTTCTCTAGGGCATTGACACACTGCGCCTATACTGGGAGTCTGTCTCACATTGATTTTCATTTTTTTTTTTAATTTGTATGTTTTTAAGCAATCCTAGTTAATGTTGACATTTTTTAACAAATTCTGTCTGAACAATTGCAAAATAAACAACACGCCTGCATGTGAACATCTTGGAATACCAAGTAAAACGACGCATCACAACGACTACTTGAAACTAAAACTTGGTAGTTATAATAAGCTTTAATAATAAATGACCCAGATTATATACCCAACTAAATAACCGAAATAGCTTGGGGCCGAATCAATCTGCTTACATTATAATAACAATGTTATTTTTTGTGTTCACGCAATAAGAAACTAACGAGTACAAATCGTGACGATCTTGTTCGGGGGTTTTGAGTGTACTTTCCGCATCTAAATTATTCACCATTTGCAATAATCATAAAATAGGGTAAGAATCGTTGATATAATACAAGGATACGGTCTTGCATTCCTCACGAACATGTTTATATCATACTGCGCATGCGCAAAACCTGTTGTCTTCCTGTATATCTTAACTGCCTCACGGTCTTGCAATTCTCACGCGACACCCTGTCGCGTGAGAATTGCAAGACCGTGAATTTCTTAAGATAAACCGGAAGTCTTGCATTTCTCACGTTACCTCCGTGAGAATTACAAACCCGCTGACCGTGAAAACATTAAGACCGATGTCCGATACAAGTAGCACTTATTTAATTTGAATTTGTAGTAGTTTTGTTAATATTAAAAGTACAAAATGACTTTTTACATCAAGAATGCAAAAAACTACTGTTCGGATTGTTGTTATTTCCGGACATTAATGGTGAAAATTATTGCTGGTAAAAATTAAACGGTCCCGAGGTAAAACGGCCTGACAGGTTAAAACGGTCACTGTTTAAAATCAATGTGCTAACAACCGGACCCAAATTTTTATGAATAAGTTTATACTGAAGTGTTACCACAAGTGTACTTAAAACGTTTAGGTATCGCACATTCTGTGAACGCTTATATGTAGAAATTATGGTTAATTCTTAAGGTATTAAGTGTCTGTAAGTGTTAAGATTGAATTATAATGATTTGTTATCTTGGTAAATTATGTTTTTAATCCTGCCAAAATTACTTAAGATATGGGAACCAAAAAGTGAATATTGTTTTATTGTGTAATACATTTACAGTTATTTTATCATTCGTCAAGTTATTAACCAAAATAATTGTGCTTGTGTTGGTAATATTTTATATTTCTAATGGCTATTTCTAGCTTTTTCCAACTTTTTTTTATTTCCAAAATATTGTTTCAAATTATAATTGTGGTGATGTGTTGTATGTATTGTCTATAGCTAGTAATACATTTGTTATAATATATAATTACATTTGATTCATGTAAGACTCACTTTAATATTGACTGAAATAATGATATTGGTAACTTGGTAGCAGTGTATTATATTTTTCATGGCTTGCAAAAATATTTGCCTTTTAGATTTGCAAAACCAACATACAAACTGGCATTACCAGCTGATAAGAATTTTCCTTGAGAAATGCAAAACCTAGTAATTGTCTGAAATAATGATATTGGTGGTGGTTGTGTCTTATATTTGGCTTAAAAAAGCTAATACTTATTGCACGTGAGAAGTGCAAGAACAATCATTTGTCTAAAAAAATAAAATTGGTGGTGGTTTTGTCTTAATTTGCCATAATTATCTTATACTTATTGCCAGTGAGAAGTGCAATACCAAGTAATTGGCTGGAAAAATGATGTTGGCATTGGTAATGTGTCTTATCTTTGGCTTTACCAGCTGATAGGAATTGCCAGTGAGAAATGCAAGACCAATTATTTGTCTGACATATTGATGCTGGTGGTTCTGTTTTATATTTGGCTTGACTTAGCTGATACAAATTGCCCCCCGAAAAGTTTAAGACCAAGTAATTGTCTGAAATAAAGTTATGTTGGTTGTGGTTGTGACTTATATTTGGCTTGACCTGCTGATACTTATAGTGGATCAGAAGTGAGAGACAAAGTTATTGCCTGAATTAAGGATGATGGTGGTTTTGTATTAAATTGTGCTTGACCAACTGTTACTTACTTTCATTAGAAATGTGCCAGACCAACTAATTGTCTGATAATGATGTTGGTGGCAGCCGTGTCTTATATTTGGCTTGAACATCAGATATGTATTACCCATGAAAAGTACAAGACCAAGTAATTAATAAAATCATGATGTAGATTGAGGTTGTGTCTTTTTACTCGTATGTGAGGCTTGACCAGCTAATACGTATTGGCCATGAGAAGCGCAAGACCAGGTAATTGTCTAAAATCATGAAATTAGTTGTGGTTGTTTCTTATATTTGGCTTGACCAGCTGATAGGTATGGCCCATGAGGAGTGCAAGACCAAGTATTTGTTTGAAATAATGATGTTAGTGGTGTTGGTGTCTTATTTTTGGCTTGACCAGCTGATATGTATTGCCCGTGAGAAGTGCAAGATCAAGTATTTGTTAGAAATAATGATGTTGGTGGTGGTTGTGTCTTATATTATTGGCTTGAACAGCTGTTATGTTTTGCCCATGAGAAGTGCAAGACCAAGTCATCGTCTAAAATCATGAAATTGGTTGTGGTTGTGTCTTATATTTGGCTTGACCAGCTTATATGTATGGCCTGTGAGAAGTGCAAGACCAAGTATTTGTTTCAAATAATTATGTTGGTGTTGATGGTGTCTTATCTTAGGCTTGACCAGCTGATATGTATGGCCGTGTGAAGTGCAAGACCAAGTATTTGTTTGAAATAAAGATGTTGGTGGTGATTGTGTGTTATTTTTGGCTTGACCAGCTGATATGTATTGCCCGTGAGAAGTGCAAGACCAAGTATATGTTAGAAATAATGATGTTGGTGGTGGTTGTGTCTTATATAATTGGCTTTAACAGCTGTTATGTTTTGCCCGTGAGAAGAGCAAGACCAAGTAATTGTCTAAAATCATGAAATTGGTTGTGGTTGTGTCATATATTTGGCTTGACCAGCTGATATGTATTACCCTTGAGAAGTGCAAAACCAATTTATTAATAAAATCATGATGTTGATTGAGGTTGTGTCTCATGTGAAGCTTGACCAGCTGATATGTATGGCATGTGAACAGTGAAAGACCAAGTAAATGTTTTGCAAGACCAAGTATTCGTTTAAAATAATGATGTTGGCGGTGTTGGTGTCTTATATTTGACTTACCAGCTGATATGTATTGCCCGTGAAAAGTGCAAGACCAAGTATTTGTTTGAAATAATATGTGTGTGGTGGTGGTGTTATATTTTTGGCTTTACCAGCTTATACCTATACCTATTGCCCATGAGAAGTACAAGACCAAGTAATTGTCTAAAATCATGAAATAGGTTGTGGTTGAGTCTTATATTTGGTTTGACCAGTTAATATGTATGGCCCGTGAGAAATGCAAGACCAAGTATTTGATAGAAATAATGATGTTGGTGGTGGTAGTGACTTATATAATTGGCTTGAACAGCTGATACCTATTGCCCATGAGAAGTGCAAGACCAAGTATTAGTTTGAAATAATGATGTTGGTGTTGGTGGTGTCTTCTCTTTGTCTAGAACAGCTGATATGTATTGCCCGTGAGAAGTGCAAAACCAAGTATTTGTTAGAAATAATGATGTTGGTGGTGGTTGTGTCTTATCTTTGGCTTGAACAGCGGATATGTATTGCCCGTGAGAAGTGCAAGACCAAGTATTAGTTTGAAATAATAATGTTGGTGGCAGTGGTGTCTTATATTTGGCTTGAACATCGGATATGTATTGCCCGTGAGAAGTGCAAGACCAAGTATAATTTTGAAATATCGATGTTGATGGTGGTTTTGTCTAATCTTTGGCTTGAACAGCTGATACCTATTGCCCGTGAGAAGTGCAAGACCAAGTATTAGTTTGAAATAATGATGTTGGTGGCGGTGGTGTCTTATCTTTGGCTTGAACAGCTGATACATATTGCCCGTGAGAAGTGCAAGACCAAGTATTAGTTTGAAATAATGGTGTTAGTGGCAGTGGTGTCTTATATTTGGCTTGAACAGCGGACATGTATTGCCCATGAGAAGTGCAAGACCAAGTATAATTTTGAAATGATGATGTTGATGGTGGTTGTGTCTTATCTTTGGCTTGAACAGCTGATACCTATTGCCCGTGAGAAGTGCAAGACCAAGTATTAGTTTGAAATAATGATGTTGGTGGGGGTGGTGTCTTATCTTTGGCTTGAACAGCTGATACCTATTGCCCGTGAGAAGTGCAGGACCAAGTATTAGTTTGAAATAATGATGTTGGTGGCGGTGGTGTCTTATATTTGGCTTGAACAGCGGATATGTATGGCTGTGAGAAGTGCAAGACCAAGTATAATTTTGAAATAATGATGTTGGTGGTGGTTGTGTCTTATCTTTGGCTTGAACAGCTGATATTTATTGCCTGTGAGAAGTGCAAGACCAAGTATAAGTTTGAAATAATGATGTTGGTGGTGGTGGTGTCTTATCTTTGGCATGAACAGCTGATACCTATTGCCCGTGAGAAGTGCAAGACTAAGTATTAGTTTGAAATAATGGTGTTGGTGGCAGTGGTGTCTTATATTTGGTTTGAACAGCGGATATGTATTGCCCGTGAGAAGTGCAAGACCAAATATAAGTTTGAAATAATGATGTTAGTGGCGGTGGTGCCTTATCTTTGTCTTAACCAGCTGATACCTATTGCCCATGAGAAGTGCAAGACCAAGTATTAGTTTGAAATAATGATGTTTGTGTTGGTATGGTCTTCTCTTTGTCTTGAACAGCTGATATGTATGGCCTGTGAGAAGTGCAAAACCATGTATTTGTTTGAAATAATGATGTTGGTGGTGGTGGTGTCTTATCTTTGGCTTGAACAGCTGATACCTCATGCCCGTGAGAAGTGCAAGACCAAGTATTAGTTTGAAATAATGATGTTGGTGGCAGTGGTGTCTTATATTTGGCTTGAACAGCGGATATGTATTGCCCGTGAGAAGTGCAAGACCAAGTATAAGTTTGAAATGATGATGTTGATGGTGGTTGTTTCTTATCTTTGGCTTAAACAGCTGATACCTATTGCCCGTGAGAAGTGTAAGACCAAGTATTAGTTTGAAATAATGATGTTTTTAATCCCCATAAAATAATACCTTGTCCTTGCAGTGCATGAACACATTTTAAAAATACATTAAAAGGGATAAAAATACAATCACTGTTAATAAAAAGTTATAGAAAATTGCTTATTAAGCTTGAAGTATAGATAAAATATTACAAAAAATAATTGAGATCATGAATAGTTTTGTTTGAGAAAATCACCAAAATGATGTCCATTCCCAAGTTGATGTCTTATTCCAAATTCACATAATACAGTGTTCCACATATTATTTCATATTACCAATTACACTAATTGATAATTGATGTGTCATTAAATGATAAAATAATATGACAATTGCCATTCAAATTTAAAGAAGTATGTTGTCATTAATGCCATTGCAACCACTTTAACCCTTTGCATGCTGGGAAATTTGTCGTCTGCTTAAATGTTCTCTGCTGAATTCTATAATTAGCATTTTCTTCGATTTTTTTTCTAAGACCACTATCAGGATATCAAACAGTTTGGATCCTGATGAGACGCCACGTTCTGTGGCGTCTCATCTGGGTCCAAACTGTTTGCAAAGGCCTTCAAAATCCGGTTCCAGCGCTCAAAGGGTTAAAATTTAAACAACTATGTTGTAATTAATGGCATTACAGCCACTTTAATATTTTAATTTTATTTTATTATTTTGTTCATTATTTTCATCTTAAGATATTAATTTAAATTGCCAGTTTTCATAAAGAAATATGCAACCTGACTAAGGGTAATTTATAACTTAAAATAAACACTATGATCACATCTGGGAGCTATTCTAGAAACCGTTACTTGTAGTTAATTATTGATCTGAGAAATTCAGGGAGAAAATGCAATTTTGAAATATCCTACCCTTCAAGAAGAATTTCTTTGCCTTAATTTTGAACTGGTGACGCCTGTTGATATTTACACGATCAGTTCCCTTCATAAGCACAGGAAAAGTTTCCAAAGTGAGAAAGTTCACTAAATCAACATATTCATTATCCTCCATTATTTTATGAAGAGTATTACTAACACAGTTTTAAACAAAATCAAATTTATTATAACATACAATAAATGTTGACAGCACTTCAAAAATCTGACTACACAATAGCAAGAAGCTAAAGAAATCAAGTAATTTATCTCTTAACATTACAATTAATAGATTTCATTGGCCCTTTGGTTCACCAATAAAAAATAAATAAATAAATCGTATAATTCTTTGTTTTTTAAGCTAACCTGTCAATATTGTTATTTTTCTTAGAAGACACTTTATGACCCCCAACTTTATGGCAGAAAGGTCATCTTAGCTTTTTATGACAGGTCCCATGTTTTTATAGCTTCTTCTCAGAGTCTATGATAACGAGCTCATCACTTGATAATTGTACCCCTATGACTGGGTCCATTTCCTGTCCACTGTACCAGATCTATACTTGTTAGTCTTTTTAATTGTTAGGATTTTAATTGTTTGCATAGCTGTTTGTTTTTAAAAAAACAATAAACACAAAATAATGATAACAATTATTATCATATTACATCCATATTACCTATGAGCACTAAGAATCTTTCAAAATCAATCCAAATATTTGTTTATTGTGTCATTTGTGTAGGCGAGTTAGAGCATGTATTAAGTTTATTAGCAAGAAAATGTAATTCTTTTATGAATATATAATAAACATAGGTATTATAACCATAAATGATACATGACTGACAGTTATTATTATATTATATTTTATTTTGGAAATGGACTGAAGATGAACCAAATAATATACTTAATTTCTTTCAGCATTGCATTTACTGTAGTTCCCCATGCATTATACTACTTGTTCTTTTTTTCACAATTTCAAAGCTTAAGTTCACAATTGTTCATGGATAAAATGGTTCAATGGTTGTATGAGTGATAGTGTAACATTTGAAAGGTTTTTGTTAATTATATGTATATAAATACATGACTGTCACCAGTAATTAATATATTATTAATAGGGTACAGACATTAGCCCTCTGGGACGTTAGCCCCTAGAACATTAGCACCTTCAAAAAAGTGCACGCTAGGACATTAGCCCCTAGGTGATTTAAAACGTTTATAACAATTTTTTAAGTAAGTATTTTTATTCCTTTTTTTAATTTCATATGTTAATACATACAGTTATTTATTTGTTGAAGTCTTATATATTTTCTTTTCAATACATAGATTGTACCACACACACACATTTTAGTGTGTTTTTTTCACAATTTCTTTACTTTTCTTTCTTCTATATGGATGGCAAACCTATTATTAATTTATTTAAATTGTGAGATTGTTACCTAATATAATTAGTTTATTCTGTTCTCTCATTTTTGCATTATATATTATATTGTATTAGGACTATTGAAACCAAAAATGTTATTCATTTGCATTAAAATGTTGCGTGATAGTTGGAGTAACAAAAAAAAGAACACAAGCTGTCAGAGGACAGCCGCTGGACTACTTGAGTGCTTGACAGAATAACGTAAGCCATCATGAAGAGGGGGTATAATGTGGGTGTGTGGTCATTGTTTTGAGTCCAAGTATGAATCAAATGTGATCATAAATGACTGACTAATGGGGTTATTTACCCTCGGGACTTCGGTTAATAAACCATTGCCCGAGCACACTGCTTAACATAAAACTCTGGATAAAAAGGTCAAAAACAGCCATAAAATGGACAGCCCGATTTTACTGGGCTGTACCATTGATATAAATAGAAAACATTGCAGTGTTGGTGCGGTGCCTTAATAAAAATCTATTGGTTTAAAAATATCTATACTTATTCAAGAAGCGTTAAAAACGCAGTACTTAATAAAATTAATAATCAATGTCTAGCCTAATGCTGTAAGAAAGCCGTGTTTTTATTGGTTGACTTCAAAAGCATAGCTCTGATTGGTTATCTCTGTCACGTCCGCGCAAAAGCAAGTAGGTCAATCCGTTTTGGGATAAAAATTTCGCACAAAGAACGACCTTGAAATGGCGTCTGCTCTTGCACGGACGTCTGCCCTTTTGCACTTTTGGAATGTAAACAAAGCATATGAAACAAGAAGGAATATTACTACTTGAATCTGTTTGAATTTAATATAATTGGTATATGTTATTTAAACTATTATGATGAAGTTATATTAATATTAATATTATTATTATTGTTACTATTGTCATTATTATCATTATTATATGTATGTTGTTTGTATTGAAAAGAGAGAGAAGGAGGAGAATAGCCCAATTTTTTATAAGAATTGATGGTAAAAACACATACTATTATATGCGGTATCATCATTACTAGACCCATTGTTCAGTATTTACTGCAATGCTTTGTTGGAGTGTTTAAACTTTGTGATCTGTGTTTTAAATGTTAAAATTTAAGTAGGATTATTTTGAGTATAATGCCTATAGAAAAGTAAAGGAATACACAGATGTGTAATATGTTTGAAAAAAAAAATATTTAAGGATTTTCCAGATCACAAAGTGGTTTAACATTGCCACTATATATTTACATACATAGTAAAGTACCAGAATCAGGTGTATATTTAATGTTTAAACGAAATGTCATACAACAAAATCTAATCGATGGGAAAATATGCTTATCTACGAACATTAATTAGTAGGAATGCTAGAGCCTGATTTAATAGCTCTCAAATGTAAAGTGAATTTGCATGTAGACATGCAATTATATGGAAAAAAAGGAAAAAGATAATATATAATAACATATAGGGAGTATAACTCTTAAATCTATATTAATGTTGCAATTGAGTATTGAGTTATTAAAAATTGTAATGTGTATAAATTATTAATGTATGTGGCTCAATGTTAAACACTTGCAGACAGGGAACATAGCCGTAATGCTCCAACGTAAGACCCTGTCTGTATGGAACTTAAAGAGGATTGGTCTATGGAGAAGAGAAGTCCCCCCCAGAGTGGCGTTAAAACAATATTTAAAAGTGAGATTAGTAAAAAAACCTTATATGTTAAGGGTAATGACGTACGTGTCTCCAAACGGTCACCTTTATAGGGCCACATAAAAATAAAGGGTAAAACAATGTGCTTTACAGGTAAAAATGTGACAAAACAACTAAATTTGTACAAAAAGTACATTATTTACAATATGTACAGTACTGTATGCGTTTATATATTTAAATTACAAGTTGCCACCCTGGAGGGTTGAAAGAAGAAGAGATTTTGGGAGTGTAGGCCGGTGTGAGTGGGGGAGAAAAGCCAGCAGGGGTGATGTCATTTAGTTGAACTAAGGGAGGTAATTGTGGGGATGGAGTCTACAAAGGTTGTTTCCCCAGGACCAGAGGGAGTGCACGGTAAATGAAAAATAGTTTGTATGCAATTGAAGGAAAATTGGAAAAAGGTATGATGTAAAATGGTAAAAAGACCAAATATTGCCTAGATGCAGTAAAACAAACCCAAAAAGCTCTAATCCAATCAATATTATTTGTATATTGGTGAAAACAATGGAGGAAATAGTACTAAAGTACCTTGTATGGTATGTAAAATGGCAATTAAACAGAAAAACCGAGGCACTTTGCTATATAAAATAGCAATTTAACATAAAATTAAGGAAATTTGCTATATAAAATAGCAATTTTAACATGAATAAGTGTAATACAGAGTAAAACGTTTGCTATGGTGTAGAAATAGCAGTATTGAGAAAAAATTAAGGCAATTTGCTATATAAGATAGCAGTTTTACACAAAAATAAGGAAATTTGCTACACAAATTAGCAGTTATAACAAGATTTAATGTACTACAAGGTACAAAATTTGCTATGATCAAAAATTAGCAATATCATCAAAATCGACAATAATACCAAGGGATTGGTATTACCCTGGATAGGGCTAAATAAGGGTTTTTCATGGTATTAGGCCCTGCACCGTGCACTCCAGTCCGACATGGCTCTTCGAGTTTGAAGGGGAAAGGGTGGGGTGTCAAAGGGGAATAGAGGGGGTGCAATGCAGCCAACAATCCCAGGTTACTGGACAGCCTCGTCCTTTCTTGTAATAAGAAATGCCATAAAATATGATTATATTAAGATACTGAAAAATGTAAATGGTGGACTAACGTCATACTCTCATAAAAAATGTATTAAAATAAAGAAGACCAGGTCAATACCATTGGCCTGATTTAGAAAGGGCGGGGTAGAACAATAAACCCATAAAAGCAAAATAAAAGTTGTGTAAAGGAGACACAAATCCAACACAATTACTAGATTACGTCAGTTTTGTGCAAAGATTACACAGTTTAAAGGACAAACAGTCACAAGACTGAATAATTGGGTGGGTGTTGGCTGCTCTCCCTCCCCCAATGACCTAGATTTTGTCAGTTATCTGACAATCCAGAAGGTATTTGGCGAGGGCAGAGAAGACCGGGCCCCTAGCTGCTCCCTTGGGGTCTAGCACGTTGGAAAGGTTTAAAACTAGTCCATGGGAGTGCAATGCAGCTTCGAGGTGGTCGCTCTGCGACTTGTGGTTAGGACAGTGCAGCAGCATGTGGGGCGCAGTTCCTGGCACCTAGAACATGCGGGGTCTATACCGAGGACATACTTTGCTGAGTATCTGTCAGGCGGCCTGAGGGTTTTCGCGGTTCTGGTAAAAGTATGTCGACGGGAAGACAAATTGTCGGTCCGGAGATTCCACTCACCCACTACAAATTTCTTGGTCAGGGAGTAGATCTCAGTAGGTGCCAGGAGTTCCCCAGCATCTACGGCCCCCCTCAAGAGGCCCTCCTTTTTCCCCCTGTCGGCCTGCTCATTCCCGCTGATGTTGACATGTGCTGGACACCATACTTATGTGACCTTTAAAGATTGATCTAGGCACTGTTGATGAAGTTCCAAAATGTTAGCTTAAATGTCAGACCTAGATCTGCTTTTTCTGTTTTTTTATAGACTCAAGAGATGACATTGAGTCTGATAAAATAGCAGTTTTAGTAGGTTTATTGACCAATAATCAGCACAAAGAGTATTTAAAAATTGCCAAACGTTCTGCTGTAAAAATAGAGAGATTGTTGCTGAGCCTGTGCGTTTTGGTAATATTTTTTTAGGGAATTACAAAAGAGTTGGCTACCAAACCAGAGTTAGGGCATTTGGAGCCGTCAGTGTAGATTTTTAGATGCTCAGCATACAAATTATCTATAAGGGAGAGAGCTTCTGACTTGATGAGTTGTGGCAAGTCAGTTTTCGTTATTTTATTAGAGAGTGATAGGTCAACATCAATTGGTCCAAGCGTCCAGGGGGGGGGGCTCAGGTCTGCTACAGGTACCTTGATCATAGATAAAGAAGTTAAGGCAATATAAGCAAATTTATTAATTTGACCTTGAGAGTCAAGGTCATTCAAAAGTCAAGGTCTCATTACCAGGTACAGTTCCATCATGATAGTAAGAAAGTATTGGAAGTTTGAAAGCAATAGCCTTGATACTTTAGAAGTAAAGTGGATCTAAACACAAAATTTAACAAAATATTCAAAGTTACTAAGACAAAAACGGGCAATAATTCCATTAAAAAGCCAACCAGAGTTATGCAACTTGCCCTGTACAGTCCCCTTATGATAGTTAGCGAGTTTTCAAATTTTGAAAGCAATAGCTATGCTACTTTAGGAGTAAAATGGACCAAAACACAAAACTTAACCAAATGTTCAATTATTTAAGTATAAAGGGGCCATAATTCTGTCAAAATGCTTGATAGAGTTGTCTACTCTTGTTTATAGATTGAGATCATGTTGGTAAAGAAGTATGCAAAATGTAAAAGCAATATGTCAAGGGACATAGAAAAATATTGAGGTGGTACGCAAACTTTTACATAGATTTATAAATAATATGCATATTATAAGTGAAAAAGGACCATAATTCTTACAAAATGCTTGATACAGTGTTCTGCTCTTGTTTATAGGTTGGGGTCATGTTGGTCAAGAAGTATGCAAAATATTAAAGCAGTATGTAAAGGGACATGGGAAATAATTGGGGTGGTACGCAAACTTTAACATTTGCACGCTATCGCTTATGCTAACACCGACACCGGGGTGAGTAGGATAGCTCCACTATATATATTTCATATATAATAGTGGAGCTAAAATGATTTCAATTCATAAGTTTTATGTCTTTTCATTTATGCATTATCAAAGATTATTGCCAATGCATTTGCATGATGCTTTGGTTGAGTTTAAGGATAAAGTTAAGCAAATAAAATTATTTGTCCCAAAATGCATGTCCTCTGAAGCCCCTGTTGGGAAATGAACCCAAACCTCTTTCCTCTGGCCTGGAAAGTATTCTTCCTTGAAATACAAGGGCATGTTAGAGGAAAATGAGCAACTTGCAGACTATTTACCTTCAACAATATTTTATCTGTGGTATTATTTACAAATTCCATGAAGAATATTTTTACATGATCTATCTTACACAACATAACAACATCACATTACATGCCTCTGTGAATCTGCAACACATTACAGCTTAAGTTCATTTTTGTATGATTTTGCATGGTTCATATATTTTCCATTATTAAAAATTAAGTCATTTTTGTTTGAATACAAAAAATGAAATATCAATATACTAAAACTATCAATATTATTAACTAAAACCCCAATATAATAATATGAATCTTATAAGAAAATAAATTGCTTTAATATCTCTGTCTGAGAACAATTCTGAATAAAGATACATTGTATACATTGGCTAGTATCAAACCTGTTCAATACAAGTACAACATAATAATTAATTCAGGGGAGGAATTTCCTGTTACATGTAGATCAGATAATGATTGGACATAAATGAAGGGGTCAAAGTTTCCCTATAATCATGGGTGGTGGTATTTCATTGTAAAATGTTTTCTATCCTCAATGTGCAATTAAATATACTTTGAATATGTTTGTTCGGTTTAAACACGGTTCTTGTTCTAATAGATGCTGAGCCCGTTGCAGAGGAGTATGTGAGAGCAAGGAACAACTCTGCATTGAGATTGATTCACTCTCATTAATAATAACACTAGAATACAACATGTAACAATTTTATCAAAGATACTGACAATACAGATTACGGCTTATACATAATATCATAACCATACTAACAATCATTTATAATAATAATTATTATTATCAGTTATAAGAAAGTTTTATCCCTGATGGAAGAATGTTGACATACTTTCAACCATTCCTTGTATAAGCATTATTAAAAAACAACAAAAACAAACAACTGCCACAAAAAACTAATATAAGGTTTTAATTAGTCAATTCATTTTTAGAATGATTGTGCAATACGTTGTCATCTTTTGTAGAGATTTACATATACCTAGTCCTTTACTGCTGCATAATTTGTTTTAAATTTCTAAAATACATTTATATTTAAATTAGTTATGATTTTTTCACTGAAAAATACGTAATATACAAAATGCCAGCAACAACTTAGTTTGGGTAGGCCCAGTTTTCTGGCTCGCTCTAATATCAGAAACTGACCACACTGGATGACATAATAAAAATTGTCAGTGTGTTACAGTACAATACTATTCCCATGGTCATATGTCTGCCTATGCTTAAAATATTTGAATCTTTCTTTTTCTTCACTTTAATTGCAAAGCTTCTCTAGGGCATTGACACACTGCGCCTATACTGGGAGTCTGTCTCACATTGATTTTCATTTTTTTTTTTAAATTTGTATGTTTTTAAGCAATCCTAGTTAATGTTGACATTTTTTAACAAATTCTGTCTGAACAATTGCAAAATAAACAACACGCCTGCATGTGAACATCTTGGAATACCAAGTAAAACGACGCATCACAACGACTACTTGAAACTAAAACTTGGTAGTTATAATAAGCTTTAATAATAAATGACCCAGATTATATACCCAACTAAATAACCGAAATAGCTTGGGGCCGAATCAATCTGCTTACATTATAATAACAATGTTATTTTTTGTGTTCACGCAATAAGAAAACTAACGAGTACAAATCGTGACGATCTTGTTCGGGGGTTTTGAGTGTACTTTCCGCATCTAAATTATTCACCATTTGCAATAATCATAAAATAGGGTAAGAATCGTTGATATAATACAAGGATACGGTCTTGCATTCCTCACGAACATGTTTATATCATACTGCGCATGCGCAAAACCTGTTGTCTTCCTGTATATCTTAACTGCCTCACGGTCTTGCAATTCTCACGCGACACCGGTAAAAACGTAGTGACATGACGATTTATGTATAGAATGTGGTTCCCGACCTAATATACTCCTCAGTCAGAACAGTATCATTTCATTTTGGCCCACGATAAAGACCGATGTTGACACAACAGGCTCCCCGCTGCATTGTTGAGAATCGATATACGCTTATGGTGAAAACATTTGACATCACGTTCGATAAAATCCGAATCGCCCAACTTCAAGCATTTAATTTTTACTAACAGTTATCTCCTGTGTGGCACTATGGAAAAACCTTTTTCCTTCAAGCACTTTTTAAATGGCAGCCGAAATACACATATAATAAACAAGTTTTGTGGGCCAAGCTTCGAAGATTTTGATCGTGGCTGTATAGTGTGTGCTAAACAGTGGCTTGCCAAATCAAGACGGAAAAATAGATTAATGGCTGCTTATAAGCCAAGGGTAAAAAAAACAGAACAACTGTTAAATAAAACAAATGTGATCGTTTTATTGTGTACAAGACTGCTTGTTATAGCGAGTTAACACTACATGTACAATTTATTATTAATTCTCATCCTTTGGATATAAATACTCCTTAAAATTAACGGATTTTGATTTGTACTCCTCAATTAAAAATTTCATGAGTGAAATACCCCTCGACTGAAAAAATTATCTGGAGCTCTGCATATGTGTATGCAATATTTTGATAAATATGTGGTATAATTCTTATATTTGTGTGGTATAATTTTCAAAATATATGTGTGTTCTAAACTTTCATATGTGTGTGCAATAATTCAATATGTTTGTTGTAAAATTTTCATATATATGTCCTATAATTTGCATCCTGGGAAATATTTTTAACGGATATGACTAAAAAGCGGGTATGGCTTCTACGAGCGTTAAGTGCGTCTGTGTGTCTTCTTCACGAGTGAATCGTCACGATGAGTTGTATTTTTCACATTTAACAGGCGTCCATTTTCACTGTAGCAGGATTATTCGGTCTAGGCCCTATACCTGGGTCTATTCGGCTTCAGCCTTATTCGGACCAAAATCAAGGGGGCTTATTCGACCCTATTTTTAATTTTAAATGTTCTTTTAACGTAAACACCATATCGTTTTCTCCAGCTCGAAGGCGCTCAAATGATAAGCTTTTTTTTACGAAATTCTACCAACTAAACTGATCGCATAATTCCGATCGATTCTCGTAAAGTTTACTAAATCATATACCGCCATAAGATATGCTAAAATCGTTCTCAAATTGTTAATAACTTAAATATTTATTAAATTGTATCCCATCAAATGAAATCCTTCGTTTTAAATGACTGAATTGCGGGAAGTGCCCCTTTCCAAGGACAGGGCTTTCTATAAACGGAAAGGGCCGAACATGTTTTATTTTGAATATTTTCCAATATATACAACAGAAATGTACTAATAATCTTAATAAACAACTCATACAATATATAATTGAAATATCAGCTTTAATATTTATGAGTCCTTTTCCTGCCACTTAAAAGCCCGTTACGTGGGATTTAGCCATCTCCGCTTTCAGTCACGCCTGTTAAAAAAATTCCCATGATGCAAATAATAGAACTTATATATGAAAATTTCACAACAAACATATGGAATTATTGCACACATATATGAAAGCTTATAACACGCACATATTTTGGAAATTATACCACACAAATATAAGAATTATACCACATAAATATCAAAATATTGCATACATATATGAACTTTTAGAACATATATATGAAAATATCGAACATATATATGAAATTATACAATATATATTTGTTATGCAATACATATATCGGATTTCACCATTTGAAATTATATAACATATATATGCAATTATACCACACAAAAATGGAAATATACAACATATATATACAAATATACCACATACATATGGAAACATTAAATTCTGCAACCACACGCCTTATGCGCCTGCTTCATTAGCTTTTTGTTGTGGATGAACCAACGTAGACTGGTGTCCTTTCGTCTTGCATAAAAGCGCTGTTTTTAGAACCGGTGACCGTTGATAATGGCATGCAATTAATACGAGTTAAACCGTGACATACACCAGACACTGACTCGAGAGCGGCTGAATCAGCGATAGACTTTCTATGTCATCACGATATAATAGATAGCTGTAAACGAAATGCAACTGCAGTCAGTTGTCAAAGCAGACGAGAGTCGGTTCACCAACCGTTAAACATATCCCGCAACGGTAAACCATTACATAGTCAGAAAACTGACTCGACAGCGGCTGAATCAGCGTTAGGCTTTCTATTTAAGCACGATTTAAAAGATAGCTTTAAACGAAAATCAACTGCAGTCAGTTGTAAAAGAAGACGAGAGTCGGTTCACGAACCGTTCAACATATCCCGCCACTGTAAACCATTACACACACATACACGGGCAACGAAATGCAACTGCAGTCAGTTGTAAAAGCAGCCGAGAACTTATCCTCACGAAGTCGTTATTGTTTGTTTACTACCAAGGTGGTTCAAATCGTGAATACAATGACTAACCAGCGTAAACCAGACTTGCCGAGTTGATTCAAATCGTGAATACACTGACTCTCCAGCGTTCGACAGCACTGCCGAGGTGGTGCAAATCGTGAATACAATGACTCACAAGCGTACACCAGCATTGTCGAGATGGTTCAAATCGTAGTGAATGCAATTATTCACCAGCGTACATCAGCATTGCTGAGATGGTTCAAATCGTGGTTTATACAATGACTCACCAGCGTACACCAGCATTGCCGAGGTGGTGCAAATCGCGGTGAATACAATGACTCAATAGCGAAAACCAGAATTGCCGAGGTGGTTCAAATCGCGGAAAATACAATGACTCACCAGCGTACACCAGCATTGCCGATGTGGTGCAAATCGTGAATTATATAACTCACTAGCGTACACCAGCATTGCTGAGGTTGTACAAATCGTGAATACAAAGACTCGCCAGCGTACACCAGCATTGCTGAGGTGGTGCAAATAGTGAACACAATGACTCACCCGCGTACACCAGCATTGCCGAAAACGTGCAAATCGTGGTGAATACAATGACTCAAAAGCGTGCACCAGCATAGCCGAGGTGGTGCAAATCGTGAATATAATGACTCACCAGCGTACACCAGCATAGCCGAGGTGGTGCAAATCGTGAATATAATGACTCACCAGCGTACACCAGCATTGCCGAGGTGTTGCAAATCGTGGTGAATACAATGACTCACCAGCGTACTCCAGGATTTCCGAGGTGGTTCAATTTGCAGTGAATACAATTCCTCACCAGCGTACACCAGCATTGCTGAGTTGGTGCAAATCGTGAATTCAATGACTCACCAGCGTACACAAGCATTGTCGAAGTCGTGCAAATCGCGGTGAATACAACGACTCACCAGCGCACACCAGGATTTCCGAGATGGTTCAAATCGCGGTGAATACAACGACTCACCAGCGCACACCAGGATTTCCGAGGTGGTTCAAATTGCGGTGAATACAATGGCTCACCAGCGTACACCAGCATAGCCGAGGTGGTGCAAATCGTGAATACAATGACTCACCAGCATACACCAGCATTGCCGAGGTGGTGCAAATCGCGGTGAATACAACGACTCACCAGCGCACACCAGGATTGTCGAGGTGGTTCAAATTGCGGTGAATACAATGACTCACCAGCGTACACCAGCATTGCCGAGGCGGTGCAAATCGTGAATACAATGACTCACCAGCATACACCAGCATTGCCGAGGTGGTGCAAATCGCGGCGAATACACTGACTCACCAGCGTACACCAGCATTGCCGAAGTCGTGCAAATCGCAGTGAATACAATGGCTCACCTGCGTACACCAGCATTGCCGAGGTCGTGCAAATCGTGAATACAATGACTCACCAGTGTACACCAGCATTGCTGTGAGGTGAAAATCGTGAATACAATGACTCACCAGCGTACACAAGCATTGCTGAGGTGGTTCAAATCGCGGTGAATACAATGACTCAATAGCGAACACGATAATTGCCTAGGTGTTGCAAATCGCGGTGAATACAATGACTCACCAGCGTACACCAGCATTTCTGAGGTGGTTCAAATCAAGGTGAATACAATGACTAAATAGCAAACAACAGAATTGCCGAGATGATGCAACTCGCGGTGAATACAATGACTCACCTGCGTACACCAGCATTGCCGAGGTGGTGCAAATCGTGAATACAATGCCACACCAGCGTACACCAGCATCGCCGAGGTGATGCAAATCGCGGTGAATACATTGACTCACCAGCGTACACCAGCATTGCCGAGGTCGTGCAAATCGAGAATACAATGCCTCACCAGCGTACACCAGCATCGCCGAGGTGATGCAAATCGCCGTGAATACAATGACTTACCAGCGTAGTAATATGACATTTAAACCTAATTCCAAAAACAGCACGTTATATAGTGACGCAATTAAAGCGAGATTATACGATTTTGCATATGTGTTTAATTGTAATGTATTGATAAAATATGTTGCAATAACACAAAATAGGCAAGACAAATTATACATTGAGGACGAATTTCATAAAATGTAGCAAATACAAATTAGCGCCCCGAGCCGATTGGGACGAACATATTTCGTACATATTTTCCGACAATAACCGAAGCATTCGTCTTTTTATTAGGATCAGAGTAAGTGTTCGTGTGTCGTATGTATATATATCGTTGCAGGAATTTCAAATGAACCGTTGAACTTAATTTAGATTCACATCGTATATGCATGATATACATGCTGGCGAATTCGACTGTACAGACATTTTCGATTTCAGAATTAAATATCTGGCTTACCGGTATTTCGCATTTTTCGAGACATGTTCTTCTTAATTTTATGTTAATTTATTTTGAAATATATGTATAATACGTTGTTTACACATTTTATATAAATTCATAAATATTTGACAAAATTTATAATCTCGCTTTAATATAGAAAATAATATAGCAACCAATCAGAAACGTTGCAGCGAGCATGGCAGCGAAGCGTATATAAACATTTACCATGATTTGACCAACAGGTGGAAATGAACGTGTTTGAAGATGAAGTGATACAAATAAATGGGGCGTCTCTGTCAAGTAATTCTAAAAAAAAACACCGATGACGTGTGTCGGCATAGGATTACAATGGTATCTCACCAATAATGAACTGAATCGACACCATTCATGTCAAAGAAGTAGTTGTTGTGTACACAGTGTAAATACTCTCAGATAATCAAGGAGAATACTAAAATGCAATAAGAAGGCACAGAAGCAAAAACGGAAACACTCTTTTTTCTCATGATTCGGTCACTAGATCTATCCCTATTGTATTATATTTGACTATTTTCATGAGGTAATTACGATGTGGGGTAATGCTCCACCAGCAGAACGCCATGCTATATGACCTATCCGGGATATACATTAAAAGTGGACAAATTTATCAAATAAATTAATAAGAACCATTTGTGACTGTGGACCTGTGGATCGTATGCTTGGGCATGTGTTATCTTGTTTTGTTACAAATACGCCTGTTAACCTGTAACAGTCTAATAAATTGTGAGGCTTGATATTTTATAGTCGGCAAAGTAAGATTTGTGATAGCAGGATTTCAAAAAGGAAGTCATACCGCGATTGTAAGAAGACAATATTAGTATAGTATTCAATGGAAACCACAGGGAATTACAAAGTGGACTTTTGAACAGAGAAATGTAAATCAATTAATAAAAATAATTTAACCTCTTGTTTTTAATGATAATGATGGCGAGTGTGTTGATGCTGTCAGATAGTGCTGATGAAGAATACATGTAACTTTGTTTGTGGAAGCGCATCAATGATGGCGACCATAATGCTGATGCTAAACGCACAAGGAATGCCAAGATGATTTTGGCAATTATTTATTATCTTTTGTTGAAAAGGACGATATTAAGGTCGTATTTATTATTTTTAATCTTAATGACGAATATGACATTTTGATGAGGACTTTAATTATGATTTTGCCATAATTTGTATGTGGGTTTGTGTCCGCGATAGTTTGGATTTGTGTAGATTAACGTTGACTGCAGATTAGATATGCGGTATTTTTTTTTCTATTTATATTGACAGTAGTTGTACATCTTGACAAACCATACATGTACATTACTGATATCAACATGAATATTGTTCAAGAGGCATTAGATTAACGCGGTTACGCTGTGCCGGCCGTACTACAATTATATCATTTTGTATGGGGGTTACACATTTTGTAATGCCGGCGTACATTACGTCCGGGTCTGGATACAAGAAATGATTGGGAATGCGAGCGATTCACTACAGAGTTTAAATCTGGTTAAATTTTGTTAAGCTGGCATAACATTTTGAGTTTGGGTCTGTACATTAGGAATGGTTGGACATTTATAATGCAAGTGATTAACTTTCAGTGGAAATATTTGGAATTGTGTTAAGCTGGCGTAAAATGTTGTGTCTTCTTCAGTAAACTAGCATGTCGATTTCGTGATCCTTTTAAGAAGTAACAAATACATAGTTAAACGAACAAGCACTAACCGAGCTACACGGGTTCAACATTTGATTTAGAACACAAGAAGATTGTCTCATACCCTAAATATATTTTTAATTTTGATATAGGACAATCCTTTCGACCCCAAAACCTTCCGAACGTATTCCACTAATGTTTTATTTGTGCACATTTTACATAATCGAGTTCACATAAATCACGTCACGCCGATACGTCTTAATATCAACGCCATGTACCATACGCCATGTAGCATACGCAAGCTAAACATGCCTATATAATTATAATTACAACGCTTTATTGTTGTAACAAATATTACGTTTGTTTTATTTTTAATCACCTATAGATATGAAAACTTAATATGTATATCGTTTAGGTCGAAGGTTTTCAAAATCCAGGTTAAATCATTTGCGACACTTTGTATTCAAAATTGACATGCCCTTAAAATGAGTGCATCTTTTGCGCCTTAATTGGGATTCCAAAATTTATCATGTTTTAAAAATGTCATTAAAGATCTTGCTACATAAGTAGACGAGGTTATAAAGATGAAGCTAACGGATACGGGTGGCTTGTTGGAAACATTTTGCCCAAAATTACTATACATTGATACGGAAAATAGTGGATTGTTGAAGATCTTAAACGCTGTTAAAAAAAGTATTTAATTAGAATATTGAATTTTAATTAAAATAAATACAGAACTACAATGTCTGCTATAGTGTTTATATTTGTAGCAGTAATTCAGATTGTGATGATCGTAAGATTGATAAATGAGTGCTGCGAACATCAAGAATGGTTTTCTTCGAGGACCGAGAACCCAAGTCAGCCGAACGGGTATAGCATTTAACTTATTTTATGTATTAATTGCAATTAAACCAAGTATTTACACATAAAAGCTAAGAGCATTAAAGAAGAACTATTTTATATGTCTTGTTCGCGATGTATTTTATAGAGCTATTACTAAAGAGTGTCTTTCAGTATCAGATGTCTTGTATGTTTAAGCAGTTTAACAATGTGCGTTACATGCCTCTAATTTTTACTGTTTAACAGCTTTCATGGAATCGACAGGCGCATAGAACTCGTGCAACACGGACATTCAGCTAATGCTACTGTTCATCACCGTGTTAATACAACCAGCAACGTGTCTTCGTCTCAACATTTCACTGGTTGCGGCTGTAAAGTGAGTCATTTGACTGATTGCGGCTGTCTAGTGAATCATATGACTGGTTGCGGCTGTCTAGTGAAACCGATCCGTTTAAGTAACACTGTTGAGCGGATTGATGACAGTCAAGAGGAGTAGAAAAACATAAGGTTTGATAAAGGAGCCAAATGTGTTTATTACTTCTTAATGTTACACTGAATAGTGCTTTCATTATTGACTTATTGACACTGTGTCTCTGTTTACTCGGTGCTTATATGATTTCAATCCATGTTTCGTTCTTGAGATTTTCTATTCTCTCGAAATTATCGAATATGCGTATTATATTTTAAAACTGCTTGTACAAGTGAATACTTTATTAAAGTTATAACGGATCGAATGAAACTAAACGTTGTTTTGTTTCCATTGTTTAATGCAGCATGAAATATGTCATATGTCAATATTGATGCCACAGAGATTGTGATAAAAACAATTGCAACACTCGCTGCAAAAGAATTATATAGTTTCAACTAATTGCCTGCTTTTGTTTGTAAACTGTGCAATATGCGCTTATAAAAACGGTCATATTTGTTCGAGAAGGTTGAGCGATGAACATTGATTTCCTTAAATGGACTGTTACAGATTTACAAAACTTCAATTTTTCCAAGTTTTTATGACATATTAAGGGATAATATAACATTATTAACCAGGGAGCAAAATGACACGAGTATTGAAAATACTTTCTTGTCTATAAACATTTAAAATCGAATAAGTTACAAAGCGCTGCAAACGTGAAACCGTCGATTACATTGGAATGTTTTGTAGTTTTCGTTTAATTGTGTGCCGACACGTGGATAGCGTATATAAAGCATAACAAGGATAACGCAATATAACAGTCACGGTGGCTGTACGTTTAAAACGATAGACTAAATACCCCATTAAGTATCCCGGTAGTTTCAACTTGTTTTTGTTTAATGTTTGACTTGAACGTACACTTAAGCTTACTCATTTTGGAGTTGATTTAATAAAAAATATCACCGACGATACACACATTTCAACGAATGCAACTAAGGTCGCTATGGCGTAGTAGATATGCTGTCCACCTAAAGAACGGGAGGGCACGCGTTCAATCATCTTTGATCTCCTTAAGTAACCAAGAGCTGGTTCTTCAAATCCCTGGCAGGTGAATAGTGTGAAGCCTGTCCGGTGATCAATCCCGTGACCTCCTTTAATATAAAAGAGTGCTCTACCGATTGCGCTTACATGGCAAATTACACAGCTGATCACCAATCCGGCACCACAGATATCTCCCTTTTTAAAGTCTTAAACTTCGAGTGTAACAGTGAATAGTGTATAACTGATCCCGACGAAACCACGGGTATGTTCTATGGAGAACTACAATTAACACGGCTCCAAGTTGGGCTCCAGAGTAGTGAAATGTGTGCAAAAAGTCCGTTCACGAAACGTTAAAAATATCCCGTATCTGTAAACTGTAACATACATAGGACACTGACTGGAGATCGGCTGAATCAGCTTTCTATGTTATCACGATATAATAGATAGCTTTAAACGAAATGCAACTGCAGTCAGTTGTAAAAGCAGACGATAGTCGTTTCACGAACCCTTAAACATGTCATCGGTAAACCATTACATACACAGGACACTGACTCTATAGCGATGTTGTCACGGTATAATCTAATATATGGTTTTAAACCAAATGCAAATGCAGTCAGTTGTCAAAGCAGACGAGAACTTATCCTTACAAAGTCGCTAGTGTTTGTTTACTTCCAGCCGATACGACTCGGGTTATGTTGTTTAAGAGGCATTACTCATAAGGTTAACTGAGTAGTGCTGTGCGGAAAGGAATATGGTATCACCATTATACCATTTGGTATTGAGTTAGCCTCCGCAAAAAATAGCCTGGCTATAAACGGCTGTAAATGACAGTGGGAGACCAAATCCGATATTTATAACCGACCGATGAAAACGCAAATCATATTTACAAATCATTATAATTTCGTGGTAAATTCATTATCAAGAAGAGGTTCAGATTTGGTACCAAAAAAATAAAGCGAATAAACAAACACTAGATTCTTTGCTTAATGTTATGTGAGTTATTTTTTCCTTGCTTTTTACACGGCGTTTTATAATTTCTTAGCGTCTGCGTTTTTCTTCTTTTAACATGTCGCAATCGAGAAAACGCAGACATTAAATAACAAAGAAGGAAACTATGAAAAGTATACCGTTTTCATAAAATGGAGTTAAATCATTAAATAAGCATTGATAAGTTGTTCTTAAACTGTGAGCAATTCATTTTATGTTGACATGTTTGAATTGTGTTATGCCGGCGTAACATTGTGTGTTTGGGTCTGTAAATAAGAAATGATCCGAAATGCGAGCGATTCATTGACTGTTGAAATGTTTGAATTGTTATGCCGGTGTAACATTGTTGGGTCTGGTTTGTAAATAAGATATGATTGGAAATGCGAGCGATTCACCTTTGAGTTAAAGTAATTGGAATTGTGTTACGCTGGCGGAATACTTTGATTTTGGGAAGTCTGTAACTTAAGAATGATTGGAAACCTTTAATGCAAGTGATTAACTTTTACTTTAAAATGTTTGTTATATTTGTTAAGTTGGTGTTACATTTTGTGATTGGCTGCTGTAGATAGCAAAATATTGAAAATTTGTTAGCGATTCACTTTCCGTTGAAATATTATACATTTTTATGTCGGCGTAACAGTTGAGTTTGGGTCTGTAAACAAGACATGATTCGAAATGCGAGCGATTCACTATCTGTTGAACTATTATGCATTTTGTTATGCTGGCGTAACATTTTGACTTTGGGTCTGGAAATAAGGAATTATTGGAAATTTTCAATGCAAGTGATTCATTTTCAATTGAAGTATTTGTTATTGTTGTTAAGCTGGTGTAACATTTTGCGATTGGTTTCTGTAAATATGAAAGAATAGAAAATTTGTGAGCGATTCACTTTTCTGTTGAACTCTTCTGGCGTAACATTATATAAGAAATGAGTCGAAATGCGAGAAATTCACTTTCAGTTGAAATGTTTGGTATTTGGTTAAGCCGACACAACATTTTTAAATGCTGCTGCTGAAAATAAGAACAAATATGAAATTTTTGAGCGATACACTTTCTGTGGAAATGTTATGAATGTTGTTATGCCGGCGTAACATTTGAGTTTGGGTCTGCAAAGGAGAAATGGTTCGAAATGCGAGAGATTCACTTCAGAGTTTAAATGTTTGGTTGGTATGTTGGCCTAACATTTACAGTTTGAGTCTGTGAATCAAGAATGATTGGAAATTTATAATGCAAATGATCAATTTTCAGTTGAAATGTGTGGAATGATGTTAAGCTGGAGTAACATTTTGTGTCTCCTTCAAAAGACTACCATGTCGATTTCGTAATCGTTTTAAGAAGTAACAAATACATTATTACGCGAACAAGCCCTCAACGACCATGCGGGTTTAACATTTGATTTAAAACATATATATATGACAGTTGTCTCCTACGTTACATACATGTATATTGTTTAAATTGTGATTTAGGGCAATGTCGACTACCCCCAAAAATCTTCAGAACGCATTCCACTCATGCTAAATGTGGGTAAAGTTCATACTTAAAATCACCGTGGTCTGCTGATTTGTTTAATATCAACCTCATGTAGGCAAGCTTAACATGCCTGTGCATATAGAAAATACTGAGTGTGTCATTGCGTACTTGAATTTATCCGACGAGCTGAAGAAAGGTTTACATGGCTAGCCTCTTCTTTTTACACTTTTTACTAACTTGCATGTTCTACTCACCAAAGTTGTGTGATAACCATTTTTATTTTTTACGCCGCGAGTTTGCTGTACAATAAGTACAAGGTGCCTAAACGCACGTATTCGCGCACATTTGCGGGACCTGCTGCAAAGAGAAGACGGATGTCTGCAGTTACGCGCAAACGGCCACCAGTTTTTTGTAGACGCACGTATTTGCGCAGGAGACCGTACATACCCAGTAGGTTTATGCGTCGTCGTAGATAAACATGGTGAAGGAAGATACGGACTGAAATGTTTAGATCATTACCGATAAATTATTTGAAATTGTCTAATTCTGATGAAACTGGTTAGATATATAAAGCAGATCCGCAGACTTACTTACAAGGTGATGCAGTTATGGGACCGATATTTAGGAGTTTGTGTACTCAGAATGAAATGGATAGATTTAAGAAGTGTATATTTTATTACTGGTTGATTGTGAAGGTGACCTGAATACACGTAATTTCAACAGACCAATTGAAGGGAAATCATATGATCCCGATGATACTAAATAAGTTGTAAGTGCTGACTGGCGCGCGAACACTGTTGCAAGACCTAACACAAAAATGCGTTTCATGATACCCGGTTGTTAAATACAAGGTGTCTTGCCCCGTTACGTATCCTATTGGGATGGCTTACAACGAGAGCCCGATTATGCTTATTGCGAATGAGAAGAAATGTAAACCTTGGTTTAACTGTTATGTATGGGCAGACACATCGCGCAGTGCAACGGTGCATTTTCCTAGCGCGAGTTTTAAGGCAGTTTACCGCACGCTTGACAGTGCAGAAGGTGGTGGAAAGAACGTGTATACCCTATACGGTTGTTGGACATATATTGTACAGTTTAAGCAGAGTAATACGTTGCAAGATTGGTCGACTTATCCAGTTAAACCACCATGACAAGTGAGTTTTGCTGATGTACCAACTGGCCCGTCGTTTGATACGACGGAAACAGACACTGTTCAATTGGATAGTGATGATGACTTAACATGTAGCGACAATGAGGACTACCAATTTAAAAGGATGGGAGAGTCCACTAGGCATTAATGGGTTAAATTAATAAAAGTTATTGCTATATAAGTAGAAGAAGCGGTATTATGAAGATGAAGGTAACGGATACGGGTAGCTTGTTGGAAACATTTTACGCAAAATTACTATATATTGAATCGGAAAATGATGGATTGTTGAAGATATTTAACGCACGCGTTAGACGAAAGTATTTATTTAGAACATTGTATTTCAATTCGGATAAAGCTAGAACTACAATGCCTTCTCTACTCGTCCTGTTCATAATTGGAGTAGTGATTCTGGTTTTGATTGTGAAAACATCATGGATGCTGTTCTTCGAGGGCTGAGAACTCAAGTAAGCATAACGTTTATACTAAATTACTTTTTTGTGGAATATTTTGTTTGCGAGTTATTTTGTAGAGCTCTTTCGAAAAAATTATTTTATTATAAAGAATATTAGGTCCCATAGTGCCGTTTAGTGGAAGAGGAAAGTGTTGTTGATATGCCTCTTATATTTACTGTTTTCGTTTAACAGCTACGTATACGTGCATGACGCTACTGCTCGTCCTTGTGTGCATAGAAACAGCAACGAGTCCTGGTCACAACATTGCACTGGTTGCAGGTATCCAGATCGGACTATGGATGACGAATACACTCGACAGGCAGTACAGCACCAAGTGAATAATATCCGTTTAAGTACCTCTACTGAGGTTTTGGAAGAAAATAAAGAGTAGTAGAATTCCTACGCAATGAAACACTGAATGGTGTTTTCATTATTTACATTTTATCTGTGCTAACACGGTGTTTTTCTTATAATAGTCCGTATTTCGTACTTATGATTTTCTATTCGCTCGAAATTATCGAATATGCATATTATATTATTTTAAAACTGCTTGTACAAATGTATACTTTATTAAAGTTATAACGCATCGAACGAAACTAAATATTGTTTTGTTTTCTTTGTTTATATCAATTGCAGCATGAAATGTTCTCTATAATTATTTGAGTTATAACCTCGCGGTTTCATACCACATCATACAACACTTCAAAGTAGGTCTGTGTTTATCATGACGAGCAGAAAGTTAAATGAATACGATCACTGCAACCACTCGCTGCAGAAGAAAGATATAGTGTCGGTTGAATTGAATGTGTTTGTACCGTGTGCGATTTAAATTCAACTGATAAAAGATGTTCGAGAATGGGAGCGATACACATCGATTTCCTTAAATGGACTGTCACAGATTATAAAAATGCAATTATTCAAACGTTTTGTTACATAGTAAAGAATAATATAACACTGTACACAAGGGAGCAAAATAAAACTAAAACTGAGATATACAAAGCGCTGCAAACGCGAAACCGTCGATTAATTTGGAATGTTTTGTAGTAGTTTTCGTTTAATTGTGTGCCGACACGTGTATAGCGTATATAAAGCATAACAAGGATAACGCAATATAACAGTCACTGTGGCTGTACGTTTAAGACGATAGGCTTATGTACAAAGTACCCCATTTAGTATCCCGGTAGTAAAACTTGTTTTTATTTAATGTTTGTCTTGAAAGTACACGTAAGCCCACTCATTTCGATGTTGTTTTAATAAAAAAGATCACGCACTATACACACATTTCAACGAATGCAACCAAGGTCGCTATGGCGTAGTAGATATGCTGTCCGCCTAAAGAACGAGTGGGCACGCGTTCGATCCCCTTTGATTTCCTAAAGTTTCCAAGAGCTAGTTGTTCCAGTCCCTGGCAGGTGAATAATGTGCAGCCTGTCCGGTACTTAAACTCGTGATCTCCTTTTATTTAGGAGAGTGCTCTACCGATTGAGCTTACAGGGCCAATCACAGCTTATCACCAGTCCGGCAACACAGAATTCTCCCTTTTCCGAGTCTTAAACTTCGAGTGTAACAGTGAACAGTGTATAACTGGTCCCGTCGAAACAACGGGTATGTTCTATGGAGAACTACAATTAAAACGACTTCAAATTGGGCGACAGAGTAGTGACAAGTGTGCAACGAGTCGGTTCACAAACCGTTTAACATATCCCACAGCGATAAACCGTGACATACACAGGCAACTGACTGGAGAGCGGCTGAATCAGCGTTAGGCTTTAAATTTTATCACGATATAATGTAATTGTGTTAAGCTGGCATAACATTTTGTGATTGGCTTCTGTAAATAAGGAATGATAACAAATTTGTGAGCGAATCATTATCTGTTGAAATGTTACAAATTGTGTTATGCCGGCGTAACATTTGAGTCCGGGATTGTAAATAACAAATGATTGGGGTGCGAGCGATTCAATTCAGACTTTAAATCTTTGGAACTGTGTTAAGCTGGCATAACATTTTGAGTTTGGGTCTGGAAATTAGGAATGATTGGATATTTAAAATGCGATGGATTAACTTTCAGTGGAAATGCATGGAATTGTGTTTAACTGTCGTAAAATTTTGTGTCATCTTTAGTAAACTAGCATGTCGATTCCGTGATCTTTTTTAGAAGTTACAAATACATAGCTACACGAACAATCCCTCAACGAACTACACGGGTTTAACATTTGATTTAGAACACAACGAAAATTGTCTCATACCCTATTTGTGCACATTTTAAATCATCGAGTTCACATAAATCAAGTCCCGTCGATTCGTCTTTATATCAACGCCAAGTAGCATACGCAAGCTAAACATGCCTATATAATTATAATTACAACGCTTTTTTGTTGTAACAAATATGACGTTTGTTTTATTTTTAATCACCTATAGATATGAAAACTTAATACGTATAGCGTTTAGGTCGAAGGTTTTCAAAATCCTGGTTAAATCTAAAATTGACATGTCCTTAAAATGAGTGCAAAAATGATTTGCGTCTTAATTGGGATTCCAAAATTTATCATGTTTTAAAGATGTCATTAAAGATCTTGCTATATAAGTAGACGAGGTTATGAAGATGAAGCTAACGGATACGGGTGGCTTGTTGGAAATATTTTGCGCAAAATTACTATACATTGAAACGGAAATTAGTGTATTGTTGAATATCTTAAACGCTGTTAAATACAAGTATTTAATTAGAATATTCAATTTTAATTCAAATAAATGCAGAACTACAATGTCTGCTATAGTGTTTATATTTGTAGCAGCAATTCTGAGTTTGATGATAGTAAGATTGATAAATGAGTGCTGCGAACATCAAGAATGGTTTTCTTCGAGGACCGAGAACCCAAGTCAGCCGAACGGGTATAGCATTCAACTTATTTTATGTATTAATTTCAATTAAACCAAGTATTTACACATAAAAGCTAAGAGCATTAAAGAAGAACTATTTTATGTGCATTGTCTTGTTCGCGATGTATTTTATAGAGCTATTACTAAAAAGTGTATTTCAGTATCAGATGTCTTGTATGTTTTAAGCAGTTTAACAATGTGCGTTACATGCCCCTAATTTTTACTGCATGCGTTTAACAGCTCTCATGGAATCGACGGGCGCATAGAACTCGTGCCACACGAACATTTAGCTTATGCTACTGTTCTTCATCGTGTTCATAGAACCAGCAACGTGTCTTCGTCTCAACATTTCACTGGTTGCGGCTGTCTAGTGAATCCGATCCGTTTAAGTAACACTGTTGAGCGGATAGATGACAGTCAAGAGGAGTAGAAAAAATAACGTTTGATAAAGGAGCGAAATGTGTTGATTCCTTCTTAATGTAACACTGAAATGTGCTTTCATTATTGACTTATTGAAACTGCGTCTCTGTTTACTCGGTGTTTATTTGATTTCAATCCATGTTTCGTTCTTGAGATTTTCTATTTTCTCGAAATTATCGAATATGCGTTTTATAATTTAAAACTGCTTGTACAAGTGAATACTTTATTAAAGTAATAACCGATCGAATGAAACAAAATGTTGTTTTGTTTTCATTTTTTAAATGCAGCATGAAATATGTCATATGTCGATATTGATGCCAAAGAGATTGTAATAAAAACAATGGCAACACTCGCTGTAAAAGAATGATATAGTTTCAACTGAATTGCTTGCTTTTGTTTGTAAACTGTGCAATATGCGCTTATAAAAACGTTCATATTTGTTCGAGAAGGTTGATCAATGAACATTGATTTCCTTAAATGGACTGTTACAGATCAACAAAACTTCAATTTTTCCAAGTTTTTGTGACATATAAAGGGATAATATAACTTTACAAACCAGGGAGCAAAATAACACGAGTATTGAAAATACTTTCTTGTATATAAACATTTAAAATCGAATAAGTTACAAAGCGCAGCAAACGTGAAACCGTCGATTACATTGCACTGTTTTGTAGTTTTCGTTTAATAGTGTGTCGCCAAGTGGATACCTTATATGAAGCATAACGAGGATTACGCAATATAACAGTCACTGTGGCTGAACGTTTAAAACGATAGACTTAAATACAAAGTACCCTATTAAGTATCCCGGTAGTTTCAACTTGTTTTTATTTAATGCTTGACTTGAACGTACACTTAAGTTCACTCAAATTGGAGTTGCTTTAATAAAATATATCACCGACGATACACACATTTCAACGAATGCAACTAAAGCCGCTATGGCGTAGTAGATATGCTGTCCACCTAAAGAACGGGAGGGCACGCGTTCAATCCTCTTTGATCTCCTTAAGTAACCAAGAGCTGTATCTTCATATCCCTGGCAGGTGAATAATGTTCAGCCTGTCCGTTACTCGAACCAGTGACCGCCTTTTATATAGGAGAGTGCTCTATCGATTGAGCATACAGTGCCAATTACACAGCTTATCATCAATCCGGCACCATAGATAATTTTCTTTTTTAAAGTCCTAAACTTCGAGTGTAATAGTGAATAGTGTATAACTGATCCCTACCAAACCACGGGTATGTTCCATGGAGAACTACAATTAACACGGCTCCAAGTTTGGCGTCAGAGTAGTGAAAATTGTGCAACGAGTCGTTTCACGAACCGTTAAACATATTCCACATCGGTAAACTGTGACATACACAGGACACTGACTCGATAGCGATGTTTTCACGGTATAATAGATTGCTTTAAACGAAATGCAACTGCAGTCAGTTGCTAAAGCAGACGAGAGTCGGTTCACGAACCCTTAAACATATCCCACATCGGTAAACCATTGTATACACAGGACACTGACTCGATAGCGATGTTTTCGCGATATAATAGACCAAATGCAACTGCAGTCAGTTGTCAAAGCAGATGAGAACTTATCCGCACGGAGTAGCTAGTGTTTGTATACTACCAGCCGATACGACTCGGGCTATGTTGATTAAGAGGCATTAGGTTAACTGAATAGCGCTGTGCGGAAAGGAAGGTGGTATTACATTATACCATTTGGTATTGAGTTAGCCTCTGCAAAGAATAGCCTGGCTATAAACGGCTTTAAATGACAGTGGGCGACCGAATCCGATATTTATTAACCTACCGATGTAAACGTCTCTCAGACGAACGGGCAGTATTTACAAATCATTATACTTTCGCGGTAAATTCATTATCAAAAAGAGGTTCACATTTGGTACCAACAAAATTAAGCGAATAAACAAACACTAGATTATTTTCTAAAATTTATGTGAGTTATTTTTTCCTTGCTTTTTACACGGCGTTTTATGATTTCTTTGCGTTTGCGTTTTTCTTCTTTTAACATGTCGCAATCGAGAAAACGCAGACCATAACTAACAAAGAAGGAAACTGACTGTGGACAGTATACTGTTTTCATAAAATGGAGCTAAATCATCAAATAAACATTGATAAGTTGTCCTCAAACTGTGAGCAATTCCATTTCTGTTGACATGTTTGAATTGTGTTATGCCGGCGTAACATTGTGTGTTTGGGTATGTAAATACGAAATGATTCGAAATGCGAGCGATTCATTGACTGTTGAAATGTTTGAATTGTTATGCCGGCGTAACATTGTTGGGTCTGGTTTGTAAAAAAGATATGATTGGAAATGCGAGCGATTCACCTTTGAGTTAAAGTAATTGGAAATTTGTTACTCTGGCGGAACACTTTGATTTTGGGCAGTCTGTAACTTAAGAATGATTGGAAACTTGATTGGATGCAAGTGATTAACTTTCACTTTAAAATGTTTGTTATATTTGTTAAGTTGGTGTTACATTTTGTGATTGGCTGCTGTTGATAGCAAAATATTGAAAATTTGTGAGCGATTCACTTTCCGTTGAAATATTATACATTTTTTTATGTCGGCGTAACATTTGAGTTTGGGTCTGTAAATAAGACATGATTCGAAATGCGAGCGATTTACTTTCTGTTGAACTATTATGCATTTTGTTATGCTGGCGTAACATTTTGATTTTGGGTCTGGAAATAAGGAATTATTGGAAATTTTCAATGCAAGTGATTCATTTTCAGTTGAAGTATTTGTTATTGTTGTTAAGCTGGTGTAACATTTTGCGATTGGTTTCTGTAAATATGAAAGTATGAGCGATTCACTATTCTGTTGAACTCTTATGAATTCTGTTATGCCGGCGTAACATTATATAATAAATGAATCAAAATGCGAGAAATTCACTTTAAGTTGAAATGTTTGGAATTTGGTTAAGCCGACACAACATTTTGAGATTGGCTGCTGAAAATAAGAAAAATATGAAAATTGTGAGCGATTCACTTTCTGCGGAAATGTTATTAATGTTGTTATGCCGGCGTAACATTTGAGTTTGGGTCTGCAAAGGAGAAATGGTTCGAAATGCGAGAGAATCACTTCAAAGTTTTAATGTTTGTTTGGTATGTTTGCCTAACATTTACAGTTTGAGTCTGTGAATTAATTATGATTGAAATTTATAATGCAAATGATCAACTTTCAGTTGAAATGTGTGGAATGATGTTAAGCTGGCGTAACATTTTGTGTCTCCTTCAGTAGATTACCATGTCGATTACGTTATCGTTTTAAGAAGTAACAAATACATTATTACGCGAAAAAGCCCTCAACGACCATGCGGGTTTAACATTTGATTTAAAACATATGACAGTTGTCTCCTACGCTAAATAAATTGTTTACATTTTGATTTAGAGCAATATCGACTACCCCCAACAATCTTCAGAACGCATTCCACTAAATGTGGGTAAAGTTCATATTTAAAATCATCGAGACAACATAGTTCGTGCTCTGCTGATTTGTCTTAATATCAACGGCATGCAGCATAGGCAAGCTTAACATGCCTGTGCATATAGAAATACTGAGTTGTGTCATTGCGTACTTAAATTTATCCGACGAGCTGAAGAAAGGTTTAAATGGCTAGGCTTGCCGAGCCGTGTAGCCTTTCTGAGCCGAGTCGGATTATTTCAAGTTCATTATGACACTAACATGGTGTTCTATTTATCATACTTTTTTAAAAAATTATCTAATGTGTTCCTGGTGCAATCAAAACAGTAGTCTTTAATTGCAAAACGATAACAAAAATGATTAAATTAACTGAATCTTACCTTGAGTAGTAAATGAAACTTTTGTGAGATCTTTCCCGTTTACGCTACTCGAAATAGTCCGTAAAAATTCCGCGCAAAAGCGGAGTAACAAGACAAAATATCGCTTTATGCCTCGATTTAAATTTAACCAGCATTCTAAATGATACACACTCAAGTAGAACACAGACGTTTTTTTCAAACTTAAATTCTTATTTTCATCACTTCAAAATAATAAAAACAAAATTAACTGCCATTTTGAACTTACAAAATGTGTACACCTCCGTCAAGCATGATTCAGCATTTATCCTTGCCGATATTGTTAATTTGAGTCTATAAAAACTCTTTTTTACACGTTTTACTAACTTGCATAAAAAAGTCAAATATCTAATGGCTCTTGTTCTTCTCACCAAAGTTGTGTAATATTTTTTTTTATTTTCGTCAAGTTTTGTTTGCTTCGATGATGAGTTAAAATGCTTAACACAACATCAAATATCCATTTCCTCATCGCCATTCATCTTTTCCATTTTAAATCCCTTGGTCTTGGTGCAAGCAGGCAAATTTTTGTGGATAGACATTCTTTGATCGACTGACAAAGGAACGTCTTATTCATCAAAGATTTCCATAGAAAAGTAAAAGAAAATTTCACTGACACCTTTCTTTATTCGTCAATTGTTCAACAAAACATCGCGTTATTCGAGTAAATTTTAAAGAAATCGAAAATGCAGTATCACCGGTTTCATTCGAGTAATATAGTCCAACACTGTTTAATATTCACGATGTGTTTAAATAATCCATCGTAAACATACACAATCGGGACACAATTATTTGTTTAACACATTCGCGTCCTTGGATGGTTTAAACTGAATAGTGCAGTTTACATCACCGCTGTGCGATTTCGGTCCTACTAACTGCTGCTAAATCGCACAAAGACACAACGACGCACAAATACGAACAAATACACCGTGAATTGGGATCCCAACATTCAGTCATGTTAACTGTTAAATTGGTTAAATGGGTAAAATAAAAGGTTAATCGGAGTTTAAAATTCTATATAAGCATAAGCGGCGGGAATATGAGGATGAAGCTAACGGATACGGGTGGCCTGTTGGAAAAGTTTTACGCAAAATTTCTTTATATTGAAACGGATTTTTCAATTTTGATTAACAAAGAACTACAATGTCTGATATAGCTATCACGTTAATCGGAGCAATAATTCTACTTGTGATTTTTGTGTTCTGCAAAAAAGGGTCGAGGACGGAGAACCCAAGTCAGCCAAACGGGTATAGCGTTTTATTTATTTTAAACTCTTGCCTTTATTTTGTTGTAAAGACATGAACTGCTTTATTAAATGTCTAACGTTTATTGAAAATGTTTTCATTTAGTATAAAAAGTCGATGAACTCTTGACAGGCTGAATATACTCGAAATTAGGTTAAATATATATATGCTTATTGACATTAAAAACAAAATCAACAATTTGTCCCGTAATCGTTCATAGTTCATAGACGACACATAGTTACTAACAATGTTCATTACTCTTAAATTACCGGTATGTAGCCTATCATTCGATATCTCGTCATGCGCGAATTGCCAAGATGACGAGTTTTGCATTAACTCCCATTTTCTCGTGCCGCGCATGGGACAAGTCGGTCCCTCTCTATTTATGTTTATTTCTCTGCATATTACAGGATAAAATATTCAACAACACCATGTATCAGTTTCTAGTCCAATTTAATGTCTAACATACTTAATATTTTCGGTTATACAAATACAGTCTGATAGCTACATGATCGTATCTTTCTCGATCCGTACACCTCCAAGTCTAAACGCTAACTGTCTATTTCCCTCTAACATTTGCCCCGTGAAACTCAGTTACGAATCCCATTGGTCAGTGTTCTATGCGTGGTTGTTTCTGATTGGATACATTACTTAAGATACTGAATCAATGAAGCCCTGGGAACGGGATAAACAACCCACCCAAATATTTACAAGCTTTATCCAACCTTTTGATGAGAGATTTAACTGAATAAACACTATTGCCTGAACAATACAAACATAACCGGCCTTGTGTCAACTATACTATTCTTTAATCTCTCCCTCATCGATAAGCTTATTTGAACATATGTGCACTTTGTGACTGTCATGTTTACTGGCCCTTTTGATAAAAGTTTCAATATTTCTTATATAAGGTAAACCAACATATTCCACCTACAATTTCTAACCATAATGTGACAAATTAAAACATCATTATCCATGGATTTTCTGATCAAAAGTGGTATTTAAAGTTAGTACAGAAGATACATTTTCAAGAATAAACATCATAATTATAAATGTTTTGCAGAATTTGTGCCTTGTATCCAGTATTCTCACTGTACCAGTTATCGGTTGAAAAACAAATAACATTATTTTAATGTTCGCAACCCCTTGTTCCCCAAAAAATTCATAAAAAATGGAATTTTTAGAGTAATTCATTAAGGCAAACAAAATGCTTTCTTAAACCTTAATATTATTCCTGCAGTCATTTGTCATCAATATCTTATGTTTAAAAAAATCATTCGTTCATGCTATGTAAGATGTCGTTGTGTACTTTTGCTGTTTAGAGGTAACTGAAAGAAATTCATGTACGTTTCATGCCTCTAATATTCACTGTTTGCGTTAAACAGCTGTCATTCAATCAACGTGCGAATAGAACTCGTTCTAGACGGACATGCTGCTCTTCAGCGTGTTCATAGAAACCACGATGAGGGTTCATCACAACGTTGCACTGGCTGCGGCTGTCTGGTTTGGACAAGGTTTGAAGACCATCGACATGCCATTGAAAACCACGTGATTCCTATACGACTCAGCACCACTGTTGAGCGGATAGAAGACAATCAAGCGGACTAGAAAACATAACATTATAACACTGAATAGTGCTTCATTATTTACACTACCGTATATCTTTGCTTATTCTGTGTTTTTCTATTTATCAATCCATGTTTCGTACTTAAGATTTTATATTTGCTAAAAATTATCGAATATACATATTATATTTTAAAACTGCTTGTACAAGTGTATACTCTATTAAAGTTATAACGCATCGAATAAAACTCAACATTGTTTTGTTTTCCTTGTTTATATGAATTGCAGCATGAAATGGCCTGTATTATTATTTGAGTTATACAATCGCGGCTTCATACCACATCGTAAAACACTTCAAAGTAGGTCTGTGTTTATCATGACGCAGCAGAAAGTGTACTATGGCAAGCAGTTCGACGCATAATCCCAAGAAACTAGGTTTCTCATGAGAACCTAAGTTCTCAGAATGAGAACCTAGGTTCTCAGAATGAGAACCTAGGTTCTCACTTGAAGATTGCACATGGCGTCAAGAACCCAAGTTTTCAAATGAGAACCTAGGTTTTCATGAGAACCTAGGTTCTCATTTGAAAACCTAGGTTCTCATGAGAACCTAGGTTCTCATTTGAAAACCTATGTTTTCATGAGAACCTAGGTTCTCATGAAAAACCTAGTTTCTTGGGATTATGCGTCGAACTGCTTGCCATATCCGTGGTTTTTATTTGGGAACCATAGGTTCTCTGAGAACCTAGGTTCTCTGAGAACCTAGGTTTTCAGAAAACCTAGGTTCTCATGAGTACCTAGGTTCTCATTATGAGAACCAAGGTTCTCATAGAACCCAGGTTCTCATGAGAACATAGGTTCTTTGAAAACCTAGGTTCTCTGAGAACCTAGGTTCTCTGAGAACCTAGGTTCTCTGAGAACCTAGGTTCTCTGAAAACCTAGGTTCTCTGAGAACCTAGGTTCTCACAGAACCTAGGTTTTCAGAATTACGCGTCGGACGGCGTAAACTTGCTCGTTTGGAATACGGGACACATATTATTCAGGGCGCAGGATCAATGGGGTTCACATATGATTACACACTGGCTGGACAGAATGAAAACACGCCGTTAAGAACTTTATTTTTGCAGATATCTCAAGTTATTGAAATATGTTTGCAAAGTCTTTAGCGCATAAGTTTTTCTTGCAGTGTTGCCGATATCTTACTATTGAATAATACATTATAACACATAATCAATAGAGATAAAACTTGTATTTTATACCATAATGATTGCTTCCTACATGTAGGTCACAGATATACTTAAAATAGAAAACTGTACCGTACAGTCGTTTGAGGCCCGAACAAGGGAATTGAATATTTGAAACTCATTTAATGCTGTAACAATATATTATGTAACGATTGATCTGAATTTTTAGTCTCAAAATAATATTTACAATTAAAGATGTATTTCATAAACAGTTCAATTTTTTATTAACGTGTCAGACCAATGTCGACCGATTACTTTACTAATTTCATTCCTAAATAACACCCATGCATGGAAACATGAACAAGAGGCGGTCACTGACGGCTAATGCCTGTGGTCACAAATATTCAACAGATAAGTTTCGTAGAATATTACTGAGCATTGTCTGAACATTGTTCAGAAAATGCTCTTGGGGAGAAACATTCACGTTTTCACGCCTATTTCTATTCATGTTACACATATGCCGCCAGCGTGTACCAAGCAATGGGAGACAACTGGAGGTTAATTATGGCACGCGGTTCGACGCATAATCCCAAGAAACTAGGTTTCTCAGAGAACCTAGGTTCTCTGAAAACCTAAGTTCTCTGAGAACCTAGGTTCTGAGAGAACCTAGGTTCTCATGAGAACCTAGGTTATTGAAATCCCAAGAAACTAGGTTTCTCACGAGAACCTAGGTTCTCATGAGAACCTAGGTTCTCATGAGAACCAAGGTTATTGAAATCCCAAGAAACCAGGTTTCTCATGAGAACCTAGGTTCTCATGAGAACCTAGGTTTTCATGAGAACCTAGGTTCTCATTTGAAAACCTTGGTTTACGCTTGAGAACCTAGGTTCTCATGAGAAACTAGGTTTTTCATGAGAACCTAGGTTCTCATAGACACATAGAACTTTGGTTCTCATGAGAACCTAGGTTCTCATGAGAACCTAGGTAGGTTCTCATTCTGAGAACTTAAGTTCTCGTTTGGTATCATAGGTTTTCAAAAGAACCTAGGTTCTCATTTGAAAACCTAGGTTCTCATGAGAACCTAGGTTTTCATTTGAAAACCTAGGTTCTCATAAGAACCTAGGTTCTCATTCTGAGAACCTAGGTTCTCATGAGAAACCTAGTTTCTTGGGATTATGCGTCGAACCGCTTGCCATAGTGTACTGAATACAATCACAACACTCGCTGCACAAGTTTATGTGTTTGTACCATGTGCGATTTCAAATAAACTTATAAAACGTTCATATAATAGTATGTTCAATAAGGGGAGCGATTTACATCGATATCATTAAAAGGACTCTCACAGATTGAACAAATGCAATTATTCAAACTTTTTGTTACATAGTAAAGAATATTATAACTCTGCAAACCAAAATAACACTAAAAACGTAGAGTATTCAAAATACTTTCTTGTTTATGATAAATTACCATTTAAAATCCATAAACGCGAAAACGTTGATTATTTATGAATGTTTCTGTTGTCTTCGTTAAATGATGTGCCGACACGGGGATATCTAATATAAAGTATAACAACGATTGCACAATATGATAGTCAGTGTGGCTGAACGTTAAGGCGATAGACCAAAGTACCATATTAAGTATCCCGGTAGTTTTAACGTATTTTTGTTTATTTTTTGTCTAGAAAGTACGCTTACGCTCACTCATTCCGGAATTGTTTTAATGAAAAAGATCACAAACTTAACTTTTTTTACACGAATGCAACTAAGGTCTCTTTGGCTTTGAAGATATTATGTCAGCCTAGAGGACCGGAGGTCACGCGTTCGATCCATTTTGATTCCCTTATATTACCAAGTGCTGGTTCTTCCTGTAGCTTGCAGGTGAATAGTGTGCGGCCAGTCCGGTACTCGAACCCGTGACGTCCTTTTATAAAGGAGTTTGCTCTACCGATTGAGCTTACCGGGCCAATTACACAGCTTATCACCTATCCCGCTTAAGGTCGACCACGTAGCATTCTCCCTTTTTAAGCCCTTAACTAAGAGTGTCACAGTGAACTGTGTATAACCGATCCCAACAAAACCACGTGCATGTTTTTATGGAGAACTGCAAAGTATCACTGCTTCAAGTTGGGCGCCAGTATAGTGATAAGTGTGCAGATAGTCCGGTACACGTACCGGGGACCTCCCGCTTTCAAGGCAAATGCTCTCCAGAGTGATCTAATTGGGCCTCTTAAGTAAACCATCTTTCACGCTTAAGTTCGGTAAACCGTGACATACACAGGACACTGACTCATGAGCGTCTGGATCAGCGGTAGGCTTTCTATGCTATCACGATATACTACCTATTAGCTTTAAACTCAATTAAACGAAATGCAACTGCAGTCAGTTGTAAACATACACAATCGGGACACAATTATTTGTTTAACACATTCGCGTCCTTGGATGGCTTAAACTGAATAGTGCAGTTTACATCACCGCTGTGTGATTTCGGTCTTACTAAATGCTGCTAAATCGCACAGCGGTGATGTAAACTGCACTATTCAGTTTAAGCCATCCAAGGACCGTTGATACTGAATTTTTGATTTCTTTAAAACGTCGAATTTACTCGAATAACGCGATGTTTTGTTGAACAATTGACGGATTAAGAAAAGTGATAGTGAATTGTTCTTTTACTTTTCTATGGAAATCTTTGATGAATAAGACGTTCCTTTGTCATTCGATCAAAGAATGTCTATCCACAAAGATTTGCCAGCTTGTACCAAGACCAAGGGATTTAAAATGGAAAAGATGAATGGCAATGAGGAAATGGATATTTTATGTTGTGTTAAGCATTTTAACTCATCATTGAAGCAAACAAAACTTGACGAAAAAAAAAAAAAAAATTACACAACTTTGGCGAGAAGAACAAGAGCCATTAGATATTTGACTTTTTTATGCAAATTAGTAAAACGTGTAAAAAGAGTTTTTATAGACTCAAATTAACAATATCGACAAGGATAAATGCTGAATCATGCTTCACGGAGGGGTACACATTTTGTAAGTTCAAAATGGCACTTAATTTTGTTATTTTTAAGTGATAAAATAAGAATTTAAGTTTGAAAAAACGTCTTTGTACTACTTGAGTGTGTATCATTTAGAATGCTGGTTAAATTTAAATCGATGCATAAAGCGATATTTTGTCTCGTTACTCCGCTTTTGCGCGGAATTTTTATGGACTATTTCGAGTAGCGAAAACGGGAAAGATCAAACAAAATTTTAATTTACTACTCAAGTTATGATTCAGTTAATTTAATCTTTTTTGTTATCGTTTTACAATTAATGACTGCTGTTTTGATTGCACCAGGAACAAATTAAATAAAAAAATAATAAAAGTATGATAAATAGAACACCATGTTAGTGTCATAATGAAATTGAAATCATCCGACTCGGCTCAGAAAGGCTACACGGCTCGGCAAGCCTAGACATGTGAACCTTTCTTCAGCTCGTCGGATTAATTCAATTCCGCAATGACACAACTCAGTATTTTCTATATGCACAGGCATGTTAAGCTTGCCTTTAATGCATGCCGTTGAAATTAAGACAAATCAGCAGAGCACGAATTATGTTGCCTCGATGATTTTAAATATGGACTTTACCCACATTTAGCATTAGTGGAATGCGTTCTGAAGATTTTGGGGGTAGTCGACATTGTCCTAAATCAAAATGTAAACAATTTATGCAGCGTAGGAGACAACTGTCATATGTTTTAAATTAAATGTTAAACCCGCATGGTCATTGGGGGCATTTTCGCGTAATAATGTATTTGTTACTTCTTAAAACGATTAAGAAATCGACACGCTAGTCTACTGAAGGAGACACAAAATGTTACGCCAGCTTAACATCATTCCACACATTTTAACTGAAAGTTGATAATTTGCATTATAACTTACATTAATTATTAATTCACAGACTCAAACTGTAAAATTTGGCCAACATACCAACCAAACATTTAAACTCTGAAGTGAAGCTCTCGCATTTCGAACCATTTCTCCTTTGCAGACCAAAACTCAAATGTTACGCCGGCATAACACCATTCATAACATTTCCACAGAAAGTGAATCGCTCACAAATTTAATATTTTTCCTTATTTTCAGCAGCCAATCTCAAAATGTTGTGTCGGCTTAACCATATTCCAAACTTTTCAACTTAAAATGAATTTCTCGCATTTCGATTCATTTCTTATATAATGCTACGCCGGAATAACAGAACTCATAAGAGTTCATCAGAAAAGTGAATCGCTCACAAATTTTATATTCTTTCATATTTACAGAAACCAATCGCAAAATGTTACAACAGCTTAACAACAATAACAAATACTTCAACTGAAAGCGAATCACTGGCATTAAAATTTTCCAATAATTCCTAATTTCCAGACCCAAAGTCAAAATGTTACGCCAGCATAACAAAATGCATAATAGTTCAACAGAAAGTGAATCGCTCGCATTTCGAATCATGTCTTATTTACAGACCCAAATTCAAATAGTACGCGGCCATTAAAAAGTATAATATTTCAACGGAAAGTGAATCGCTCACAAATTTTCAATATGTTGCTATCTACAGCAGCCAATCACAAAATGTAACACCAACTTAACAAATATAACAAACATTTCAAAGTGAAAGTTAATCACTTGCATTGAAAGTTTCCAATCATTCTTAAGTTACAGACTGCCCAAAATCAAAGTGTTCCGCCAGCGTAACACAATTCCAATTATTTTAACTCAAAGGTGAATCGCTCGCATCTCCAATCATATCTTATTTACAAACCAGAACCAACAATGTTACGCCGGCATAATATTTCAAACAGTTCAACAGTCAATGAATCGCTCGCATTTCGAATCATTTCTTATGTACAGACCCAAACACAAAATGTTACGCCGGCATAACACAATTCAAACAAAATTCAACAGAAAGTGAATTGCTCACAGTTTAAGGACAACATATCAATGTTTATTTAATGATTTAACTCCATTTTATGAAAACATTATACTTTTTACAGTTTCCTTCTTTGTTAGTTATGGTCTGCGTTTTCTCGATTGCGACATGTTAAAAGAAGAAAAACGCAGACGCAAAGAAATCATAAAACGCCGTGTAAAACGCAAGGAAAAAATAACTCACATAAAATTTAAAAACAAATCTAGTGTTTGTTTATTCATTTATTTGTTTGGTACCATATCTGAATCTCTTCTTGATAATGAATTTACCGCGAAAGTATAATTATTTGTAAATACTGCCCGTTCGTCCGAGAGGCGTTTTCATCGGTCGGTTATAAATATCGGATTCGGTCGCCCTGTCATTTACAGCCGTTTATAACCAGGCTATTCGTTGCAGAGGCTAACTCAATACCAAATGGTTTAATGGTGATACCACCGTTCTGTCCGCACAGCGCTACTCAGTTAACCTAATTCCTCTTAATCACCACAACCCGAGTCGTAATGGCTGGTAGTAAATAAACACTAGCGACTTTGTAAGGATACGTTATCGTTTGCTTTTACAACTGACTGCAGCATTTCGTTTAAAGCTATCTTTAATATCGTGACAAGATATAAAGCCTTACGCTGAACCAGTCGCTCTCGAGTCAGATGACTGTGAATGTAATGGTGCACCGTTGCGGGATATGTTTAACCGTTCGAGAACCCACTCTCGTCTGCTTTTACAACTGACTGCAGTTGTATTTCGTTTAAAGCTATCTATTATATCGTGATGACATAAAATGGCTAACGCTGATTTAGCCGCTGTCGAGTCAGTTGCCGGTGTATATCACGGTTTACCGTTGCGGGATATGTTTAAGGGTTTGTGAACCGACTCGTTGCACATTTTTCACTACTCTGTCGCCCAACTTGATGTCGTGTTAATTGTAGTTCTCCATTGACCATCCCCGTGGATTCGTCGGGATCAGTCTGCTATACACTGTTCACTGTTACACTCGAAGATATAGGAATTTAACAAGAGAGAAATATCTGGTGCCTGATATGTGATAAACTGTGTAGTAGGCTCTGTAAGCTCAATCGGTAGAGCACTCTCCTTTATAAAAGAATGTCGCGGGTTCGGGTACCGGACTGGCTGCACACTATTCACCTGCCAGGGACTGGAAGAACCAGCTCTAAGTAATTTAAGGAGATCAAAGGGGATCGAACGCATGACCTCCCGTTCTCTAGGCGTACAGCTATCTACTACGCCATAGCGACCTTAGTTGCATTCGTTGAAATGTGTGTATAGTTCGTTATGTTTTTTATTAAATGAGTGAGCTAAAGTGTACTTTCAAAACACATGTTAAATAAACACTTGTTGAAACTACCGGAATACTTAACGGAGTACTTTGTATTTAAGTTTATCGTCTTAAACGTACAGCATCAGTGACTGTTATATTGCGTAATCCTCGTTATGCTTTATCGGCACACATTTAAACGAAAACTACACAACATTCTAATGTAATCGACGGTTTCGCGTTTGCAGCACTTTGTAACATATTTGAATTTAAATATTAATTTCTCCTAAACAAGAATGTATTTTCAATGCTCTACGATTTAGTGTTATTTTGCTCCCTGGTTTACATTGTTATAATACATACCTTACTGTATATAGTAACAAATTTGTACAGTTGTTCATGCCATTATCACCATTGCGGGGTCATTATAAATATTCGGCCCTAGGGCCGATTATTTATATTCGGCCCTCAGAATGTGTGCGCGTGACGTTGAACTGGAAAAAATGGCGTCCACATCCAGTCTTAGCCATAAAAAGTAAAACATCTAGGTTATTGTTCTACTCACCGAAGTTGTGTAATATCCATGTTTATTTTCGTAAAGTTTAATTTGCTTCCATGACGAGTTAAAATTTTGGACACATTTCTTCATCGCCATCCACCTTTTCCATTTTAAAGCACTGGATGTAAGCAGGCAATTCTTTGTGGATAGACATTCTTTGATCGACTGACAAAGGAACGACTTATTCATCAAAGAAATTACCCTTTTAATTCAACATCGATTTCTTTCGAACAGTTTAAGAACAATTCACTTACACTTTTCTTAAATTTAATCAATCAATTATTCAACAAAACATCGCGTTATTCGACATTTTAACGAAAGCGAAAATGCAGTCTCACCAGTTTCATTCCAGTTTTATATCCCAACACTGTTATTCACATTCATAAAAGTATAATAATCCATCGTAAACACGCACACACACTAATCGTTCAATGCTTAAACAATATTTAACGGTTAAATAAAACCCCTCTAAGTCCGATTTGTTGTTGTCCTTAAATCCAAAGCGTCTAGCTAGTTTCGTCATTTAAATTACGTCACATGAGATACATCATAAATTGCGTAATCAATTCAATGAAAAATAGTAATAGTAAAAGTTGTAAATTACGTCATCAATGACATCATGATTTTTTTTTAACTATGATGACGTAGTTTAAGTGCTTACATCACTTTTACATTTCCTTTTCTCGTCAAAAGGTCGATAAATATATTGAAATGGGTCCACTGTCTCAATGGTATCGTAAACAAATGTGTCCTGTCCGATCAACCCCTAGAAAATAAGTCGTCCGATAAACCCCTTTTTGATGTCCGATACAAGCCAGGAAGTGTCCGATCCACCCCTAGTGCACCAACACATATTTAAACGTAAATGGTTCGTTTAATGCCTCGATTATTATCGGACAAGTTATTGTACTTACTCTGACAAAGATGGTTTAACAATAAAATCAAAAGCTATCCGAAATAAACCGTGACGTCACTACAAAACACGGCAATTTTCCTGAGGGTGTCCGATACAACCCATGGTTACTCTGCTATACACTGTTCACTGTTACACTCGAAGTTTAGGAATTTAACAAGAGAGAAATATCTGGTGCCTGATATGTGATAAACTGTGTAGTAGGCTCTGTAAGCTCAATCGGTAGAGCACTCTCCTTTATAAAAGAATGTCGCGGGTTCGGGTACCGGACTGGCTGCACACTATTCACCTGCCAGGGACTGGAAGAACCAGCTCTAAGTAATTTAAGGAGATCAAAGGGGATCGAACGCATGACCTCCCGTTCTCTAGGCGTACAGCTATCTACTACGCCATAGCGACCTTAGTTGCATTCGTTGAAATGTGTGTATAGTTCGTTATGTTTTTTATTAAATGAGTGAGCTAAAGTGTACTTTCAAAACACATGTTAAATAAACACTTGTTGAAACTACCGGAATACTTAACGGAGTACTTTGTATTTAAGTTTATCGTCTTAAACGTACAGCATCAGTGACTGTTATATTGCGTAATCCTCGTTATGCTTTATCGGCACACATTTAAACGAAAACTACACAACATTCTAATGTAATCGACGGTTTCGCGTTTGCAGCACTTTGTAACATATTTGATTTTAAATATTAATTTCTCCTAAACAAGAATGTATTTTCAATGCTCTACGATTTAGTGTTATTTTGCTCCCTGGTTTACATTGTTATAATACATACCTTACTATATATAGTAACAAATTTGTACAGTTGTTCATGCCATTATCACCATTGCGGGGTCATTATAAATATTCGGCCCTAGGGCCGATTATTTATAGTCGGCCCTCAGAATGTGTGCGCGTGACGTTGAACTGGAAAAAATGGCGTCCACATCCAGTCTTAGCCATAAAAAGTAAAACATCTAGGTTATTGTTCTACTCACCGAAGTTGTGTAATATCCATGTTTATTTTCGTAAAGTTTAATTTGCTTCCATGACGAGTTAAAATTTTGGACACATTTCTTCATCGCCATCCACCTTTTCCATTTTAAAGCACTGGATGTAAGCAGGCAATTCTTTGTGGATAGACATTCTTTGATCGACTGACAAAGGAACGACTTATTCATCAAAGAAATTACCCTTTTAATTCAACATCGATTTCTTTCGAACAGTTTAAGAACAATTCACTTAAAATTTTCTTAAATTTAATCAATCAATTATTCAACAAAACATCGCGTTATTCGACATTTTAACGAAAGCGAAAATGCAGTCTCACCAGTTTCATTCCAGTTTTATATCCCAACACTGTTATTCACATTCATAAAAGTATAATAATCCATCGTAAACACGCACACACACTAATCGTTCAATGCTTAAACAATATTTAACGGTTAAATAAAACCCCTCTAAGTCCGATTTGTTGTTGTCCTTAAATCCAAAGCGTCTAGCTAGTTTTGTCATTTAAATTACGTCACATGAGATACATCATAAATTGCGTAATCAATTCAATGAAAATAAAAGTACGGAAAGCTGGTTCTTCATAAATTTTAGTGAAGGACCAAAATACTATGATTTTATGACTCAAAACCTGTGCCCATCTATAATTAAGTATACAAGAAAGATATATATTATAGACGTTAATACACGGCTGAGCCGGGCCGGGCAGTGAGGGGCAGCCCTCGGGCCGTTATGCTCCCTGCGGGCCGATTATCACTGCCCGGCCCAGGTCAGTCGTGTATTATTCTCTAAATATATTTCATAACCATGTAACAAAAAGTTGGATAAATTGCATTTGTGTTAATCTGCAGCAGCCCATTGAAAGAAATCATTGTTCATCGCTCAACCCTCTCGAACATATACAAACGTTTTTACAAGCGCAAATTGCACATGGTACAAACAAACACAGGAAATTCAGCCGACGCTATATCATTCTTTAGCAGCGAGTGTTGCAATAGTTTTATTGCGATCTCTGTGACGTCATGATAAACACGAACCTACTTGCGTAGTGACAAGTGTTAAAAAATTAGTGATGTAATAAGATTGTATAACTCAAATACGGGTAATAATAATAGCAACCATTTCATGCTGCCATTCATATAAACAATGAAAACAAAAAACTATTTAGTTTAATCGGATGCGCAAATACTTTAATAGAGTAATCACTTGTACAAACAGGTATAAAATATAATATGCATATTCGATAATTTCGAGCGTAAAGAAAATTTGAAATCAGAAAACACCGAGTAAACAGAGACACAGTGTCAATAAGTCAATAATGAAAGCACTATTCAGTGTAGCATTAAGTAGTAATAAACACATACGTTATGTTTTTCTACTCCTCTTGACTGTCATCTATCCGCTCAACAGTGTTACTTAAACGGATAGGCTTCACTAGACAGTTGCAACCAGTGAAATGACTCACTAGACATCCGCAACCAGTGAACTGACTTACTTGACAGCCGCAACCAGTGAAATGTTGAGACGAAGGCACGCTGCTGGTTCTATGGACACGATGATAAACTGAAGGATTTGCATCCGACTGTCCGTGTTGCACGAGTTCTATGCGCAAGTCGATTCCATGAGAGCTGTTATACTGAAAGAAACTTTTATCAAAAGCTCGGCTTACTTGGGTTCTCGGTCCTCAAAGGCAACCATTCTTGTTGTTCGCAGCACCCACCCATTAATCAATCCAAAGATCATAATCAAAATAAGAATTACTGCTACAAATATAAATATTATAGCAGACATTGTAGTTCTGTATTTATTGAAATGCCATATTCTAATTAAATGCTTTTATTGATCTTTATTAATCTTCAACAACCCAGTATTTCCTTATTCAATATATAGTAAGTTTGCGTAAAACTTCCAACAAGCCCACCCGTATAGATTTATCTTCTTCTACTTAAAGGGGCCTTTTCACAGATTTTGACATTTTTTAACTTATTCATTAAATGCTTTATATTGATAAATGTAAACAGTGGATCCTAAAAGCTCCAGTAAAAAATCAAGAAAAAAAATAAAAAAAGGAAAAGAACATTGCCCGCAGCAGGTTTCAAACCAGTGACCCCTGGAGTCCTTCCAGAGTCCTGAAATAAAAACGCTTTAGCCTACCAGAGCGACTCTGGTCCCTGGCCGTCTTTACCTTATATGGTAATCATAACCATATATGTCACAGCACAAACATCTATAAATAAACGTTATGAATGAGTGTAATGTGACCATATATGAAGAAAGCGTAATCAAATAACGTGTGAGGGGTACCGAATGGAGAAACAAGAAAAAACATCGTTGAAATAATCTCCCCTTTTGATTGCACACGAGCTTTCAAACGGTTGAGATCCGGTATTGTATACGTTTGTGACATTGTTTTGAGATCAAGAAGTCATTTCGGCGCTTATATATTTCAGTTTTGTTTTTGAACTTGCAATAGCTATCTTTTAATTGTGATTTGGTGTATTTCGACGTTGTAAAGTGTATAATTCAAAGTGGCATTCATTTTCGCGACCTAGTCCTGGTAACTCGGTGTGAGTGAACGAAGGATTTGTGTTTACTTTTCACCTATAGTTCAACTGTGCGTTTTATTACCCATTTTGTGATCTATTAAAAACACGTGCTTCGCGCATTTGGACACTTACAGTGTGTTTTACACTAGTGCAATAATTGACACTTTTGATGTGTTTATAGTGACTGTGATATTTGCATTGATTGAACACTTTGTCTTACCAGTGGATTGCAATTTTGAGTGACACTTTAATACTAATTATTAAAAAAACAGGTGCTTCGCGCATTTGAACACATTCAGTGTGTTACACACTAGTGCAATAATTGACTATTTTATCATGTTCATAGTGATATTTGCACTGAACACTGACCAGTGTATTGCAATTTTGACACTTATTGATTATTGAAAACTAGTGCTTTTTAACTTGTGTGACCTTTATTTTTATTAAAGCGTGATTGATCTGTTTTGTTTATATTCTTTTTGTGTAGTTAGATACACATAAGACAAGTTTAGTCGTCCTTGTTAGTCTTGTTGCAATAGTATTGTTAAGGTAGTATTTGGGTTGTTAAGACTTGTCTTTTTATAATTAGTAGATTTATTACGCAGGCTCTTTTGAACAGGATGCAGTGTTGTGTCAGGAAGCATTTTCCTTTTATTTTTTCAGGTGCCCAAGACAGGAGAAAAGTGAACCGTATTGCTGGGGACTCCAATGCTCATCGGATTAAGGATATTCTTCCTGACGATATAGCTGTCAAATGCCTGCCAATCTCTGATGAGAATATGTAATGACAATGGTATAGAACAGTAATTACAGTTTCAGGTTTGTTTCTATTAATGGTATCACATGTACACATTTTTCTAAACGTTAAAACAAAATGATTAATGAAATAAACAAAAGGTTACCGTTTAAACGGTATCCATATGTCAGTTATAAAAGCGTCATTGACATCGCATTTCCAAACTGAAAGTAATGATTATTTCCAGAAGTTATATTCAGATCATTACCCATTTGGGCAATGACGTCATATTAAAATCAACTGTTCTTGCCGTTGTTGAGTCATTGGGTACACATTTTCTACTTACATGCCGTAGTATTTTATAACAAAGACAAATAACTATTGATCCCACATTTCTTCAATAAGACTACACCTGTGTAAATTTTTTATTGTTTTCTACCTAACAAGATGTACATAAAAACGAGTATCTGTTTATTAAATTAAAAATGAATGCGGATGAATAAATGTCGGAAAAAATGTCCTCATGCACGTTGTGCTGACGCGCGTCAAATGTTCAAGACAATTCGGGGAATGATCATGCAACAAATAGCTGGAAAATTTTCCCGAGCACTTTGTGCCGACGTGTGTCAAATATTCAAGACGTCTAGGTCGTACATGGTGTTTTGTTATGTTTACGCTGTTGTGAATAAGGGCCATCTGGCACACATGATACAAATGTATACCAGTCTTTTTTTAACAGCTTTTAATAAGTTTTGCAACATTGTAACGTAATGAACTAAAATGGATTATGTTGATATCAACAGTCGTTTAAATGTTTACTGTTTTTGTAAACATTTTTGAGAAAACACGAAATGCCACCATTTAAACGTGATACTTATAGTTTCTATAAATGATGTAATTATTTCATTTCTTTATACTTAAACAGTTCAAATGTCAAGTCCTAAGCTTCGTATGATTACAGTATTTGTCATCAATATAAAGTTAAACTTATTATGCTGATGTCATCATGTGCAATGATTGGCATCATTGCGTTTTCTAACTAATTTGCATGGTTATATATTTTATTTAAGCGTGTGGAATATTTTACAGATTGTAGGGAATTGTAATTGCAAACTTTTCATTTTAATCTTGAGGCAAAGCATGAATTTTCCTTGTGTATTCATTCATGTATATTTGTGATTTATTTACACAGACATTCGCCAACTCTGTTTTCAAAGGTGCCAAATTTTCTTGTGATCGTTTTCGCCATGCATTGTTGAGAGACTTGCGGAATATGGATGTTCAACAGCTGTATCTTCATCTAGGCTCAAATGACATTCTTACGAATGAAGCGGTGTTTTACCGGTACATATACAATTTAAAAAAAAGCTTTGATATTTAAATTTAATGTAGTTGTTTCCCATAACTATATAAATTTGCAAAACTAACATTTTACATGGTTTATTCCTCAATGAGTCATGGAAACTTGCAATCATTTTAGAAGTGTTATCTAGTTTCTAATTTATAAATAAAGCATTTCACAATATTTTCTATTATCCATGTTAATTTGACATTTTATGCTCCCCCAAAAAAATTTGGGGGGGAGCATATAGTCGCCGCTTCGTCAGTCCGTCTGTCCATCCGTGAACAATTTTTGGATTCTCAGCAACTAAAGGCCGGAATTCAATGAAACTTAATGGGAAGCTTCACTATTAAGAGGAAATGTGCATATTATCAGCGGGTTCTGGTCGGATGATTTGTCACAGAGTTATGGCCCTTTTAAATTTTCTATTAACTGTACATATAGTGCAATTCTTGTCAGGGCTATTTCTCAGCAATTAATGACCGGAATTCAATGAAACTTTATGGGAAGATTTACTACCAAGAGGAGATGTGCATATTATCAGCGGGTTCTGGTCCGATGATTTTTCACAGAGTTATGGCCCTTTGAAATTTTCCATTTACTGTACATATAGTGCAATTCTTGTCCGGGCTATTTCTCAGCAACTAATGACTGGAATTCAATGAAACTTTATCGGAAGCATCACTACCAAGAGGAGATGTGCGTATTATCAGCGGGTTCTGGTCCGATGATTTTTCACAGAGTTATGGCCCTTTGAAATTTTCCATTGTACATATAGTGCAATTCTTGTCCGAGCAATTTCTCAGCAACTTATAACGGGAATTCAATGAAACTTTATGGGAAGCTTCACTACCAACAGGAGATGTGCATATTATCAGCTGGTTCTTGTCGGATGATTTTCCACAGAGTTATGGCCATTTGAAATTTTCCATTGTACATATAGTGCAATTCTTGTCCGAGCTATTTCTCAGCAACTTATTACATGAATTCAATGAAATTTTATGGGAAGCTTCGCTACCAACAGGAGATGTGCATATTATAAGCCGGTTATGGTCGGATGATTTTTCACAGAGTTATGGCCCTTTGAAATTTTCTATAAACTGTACATATAGTGCAATTCTTGTCCGGGCTATTTCTCCCCAACTACTGACTGGAATACAATGAAGCTTTATGGGAAGCTTAACTACCTTGAGGAGATGCGCATGTTATTAGTGGGTTCTGGTTAGATGATTTATTTACAGAGTTATGGCCCTTTGAAATTTTTAAGTTACTAAACCATCCATTGTATTAATTTGTCCAAAGTTATGCCCCTCAAGACGTTTCCTTTTATCTGAATATATAGTGCAATATTGTGACAAAAAAACCTTTGTGGAGCATCACCCGTCTCAAACGGTTTCTTGTTTCATTATTTGCTGTCTACAATTAATTTTACATGAAATAGCAAATGTTTTATTTATGCGCATAATATTAACAATATAATTATACATATTTGTTTATGTAACTATTTTGATAGGTAAGTCAGTCTGCAAAGAAAAAGAACACATTTGTATATATTTTACTCCACATTTTTTATGCCCCCTTTCGAAGAAAAGTGGGTATATAGTTTTCTCACTGTCTGTCTGTCTGTCACACTTTTCTTGTCCGCTCTCTAATTCAAATAGTTTTCATCTGATCTTTACCAAACTTGGTCAGAAGTTGTATCTAGGCAATATCTAGGTCAAGCTCGAATATGGGCCATGCCGGGTCAAAAACTAGACCATGGGGTCACTTGGTGCATTTTAAGGTTTAAGCATGGTGTCTGCTCTCTAATTGAAGTAGTTTTCATCTGATCTTTACCAAACTTGGTCAGAAGTTGTATCAAGACAACATCTAGGTCATGTTCGAATATGGGTCATGCCGGGTCAAAAACTAGGTCACAGGGTCACTTAGTGCATTTCAAGGATTAAGTATGGTGTCCGCTCTCTAGTTTGGGACTTATTTTGCATTTCTAAATTAACGTTTTTTATGCCGCCGAAGGAGGGCATATAGTGATCGCACTGTCCTTCCGTCTGTTTATCTGATGTCTGTCTGTCCGTCCGTCACACTTTGTGTTTAGGTTTCGAAAAATGCTCATAACTTCTTTTGTCGCTTCAGATGTAACATTCGTATTTGATATGCATGTGTACATGGACAAGGCCTTTCCATATGCACACAAATTTTTACCCCATGACCTTGACCTTAGGGTCCGTGTTTAGGGTTCAAAAAATGCATTTAGATTTCGAAAAATGCTCATAATTTCTATCAAAGCATGTATTGGGGGCATACGTCATCCTATGGAGACAGATCTTGTTGAACAATTTAATTGAAAATAATATGTTGTCAACATGAAGTGTATATATGCAAGATCACATTCCCAGTGACAACAACTCTTTAATTGTTGACTGTATTTTAGCTGGACTATTATATATGAAATATATATAGTGGAGCTATCCTACTCACCCCGGCGTTGGCGTTTCCGTGAGCGTGCAAATGTTAAAGTTTGCGTACTACTTCAAATATTTTCAATGTCCATTGACATATTGCTTTCATATTTTGCATACTTGTTTACCAACATGATCCCAACCTATAAACAAGAGCAGACCACTGTATCAAGCATTTTGACAGAATTATTGCCCCTTTTATACTTAGAATATGCATATTATTGATAAATCTATGTTAAATTGTGCGTACTACCCCAAATATTTCCTATGTCCTTTAACATATTGCTTTGTTATATTGCATACTTGTTTACCAACATGACCTTTAACCTACAAACAAGAGCAGACCACTTAATCAAGCATTTTGATAGAATTACGGCCCCTTTTATACTCAGAATATGCATATTATTGATAAATCTATGTTAAAGTTTGCGTACTACCCCAAATATTTCCTATGTTCTTTGACATATTGCTATTATATTTTGCATACTTGTTTTCCAACATGACCCCAACCCATAAACAAGATTAGACCACTGAATCAAGCATTTTGATAGAATTATGGCCCCTTTTTTACTTTGAGAATTGGACATTTTGCTTAAATTCACATAACTTCTTTATTTATGATAAGATTTTATTAATACTTTGACAAAACAACACTTACCTGAATACCACAATGGATTCCACCCGTGCAATACCAGTGCTCCAGCTAGGCCTAAATCGAAGGGCGCCCCGCCCTGCCCTCCCGAACCTCCGCCCTGACCTTCCTAGGGCCCCCCCTGCCCTTAAAAAAAATATATATATTTTTTTTTTTTTTTACATATGATGATTTATAAATCTCTTATTAAAATACATTGTAATTAATTTATTCCTCATTGTAGTAATTAAATTTGAATTGTTTAATGACAATGGGAATAATTTATTCCTACAATTATTGATAACACATAAATTAACATGCATGAGGAAGCATTCTAGAAACACCCGCGCGCTCGAAAGTGCCCTTTTGACAAAATACTGCGCGTCCAAAGTGCCCTTTTGACAAAAAATCCCCCTGCCTTTTTCAAATCCTAGCTGCAGCACTGCAATACCCCACGCCCCAACCCAGAATCCCTGCCCCCCCCCCCCACCCCCCCCAAATTTTTTGTTTTCCTTTTTTTATTTTTGAAAGATCGTCAGATCGTCTAATAAATGACCACACCCCACGTTATACCCCCCTCTCAACCCCCCTACCCCCTCCCCAAATTTTTATTTTTTTTCCTTTTTTTATTTTTGAAAGATCATCTAATAAATTATTGAATATGAACAATTTCCCCATGATGGCTTACGTTATACTGTCAAGCACTCGAATAGTCGAGCGCGCTGTCCTCTGACAGCTCTTGTTATCTTTTTTTATTAATGAAAATGATTGTATTGAAATAATTTCAGAGATGTAGCTGACTTGTGCGATTTGGTGCATCAGGTCAGTCCAGACACTGAGGTTGTCTTTTGCAAAGTTTTCTGAATAAAATACATTGAATTTAGTGGTTTGATAAAAATAGAAAATGCCCAGAGCCAGTAGCACTGACACTTGCAGTGTGATATAAGAAATGGCAAAAATATTTTGAACCTTCTCCCATAACAGATATCTCCCTGTTAGCTAACAAACGTTTTTTTGACTGATAGTTCAGTCACATAAATGTGAGGGGACTGTCAGGATGTTTTTTTTTAAATAATAATTATTGATTAAGTGATAAGAAAATATTGAAATTGTGTTCATTGTTATTTGAACTAACTTTAAGAAAGTATTGAAATTGTGTACATTGTTATTTGAACTAACTTGCTTACATTACGTGCATTTCAAGGATTAAGTATGGTGTCCGCTCTCTAGTTTGGGACTTATTTTGCATTTCTGGATTAACTTTTTTAATGCCGCCGAAGGAGGGCATATAGTGATCGAACTGTCCTTCTGTCTGTTTGTCTGATGTCTGTCTGTCCGTCACACTTTGTGTTTAGGTTTCGAAAAATGCTCATCACTTCTTTTGTCGCTTCAGATGTAACATTCATATTTGATATGCATGTGTATATGGACAAGGCCTTTCCATACCCACACAAATTTTTACCCATGACCTTGACCTTAGGATCCGCGTTTAGGGTTCGAAAAATGCTCATAATTTCTATCAAAGCATTTATTGGGGGCATACGTCATCCTATGGAGACAGCTCTTGTTTAACAATTTAATTGAAAATAATATATATGTTTTCTTATCTAAGTTAATGTCAAAGTTCTTGTTTAGTAGGTATTTATTGGTTAAAATGATGAAAAATAAATGTTAAATATATTTTTATGTTTCACAAAGTTTTATATTTAAAGGAGGCGCACAATCGGTGTCCAGAATGCAGGGTTGTTTGCTCCAACGAAGACGCTTTGCTGAGCCACTTCTGCAGTCGCCACATCAAGCAACCAGAGACTGGAAAAGAGAGTAAAATTAAGCTGATAGGCTCACCAATGGTATGACTTTAAATCACTAACTTGTGTATGCTTGACAAGCATTTTATGTACAAATAAAGTAACAAAAAAAGGAGGTCAACACATGTACTTTCCCATATAATGCTTTCTGTATCTTTTAGCAACTAATGACACGATTTTGTGTTGACATACTCAATATGATAGTTATAGCCCTATATAACTGGTATGTTCATTTTAGTTAATCTTTCTATTTTATTAAACCTGTTTGTTTTAGCTAGATTGCTTGAAAAACACAACCAGGATTATTTTTATGCCCCCGGATCGAAAGATCGGGGGTATATTGTTTTTGGCCTGTCTGTCATTGTATGTGTCCATGTGTGTGTGTGTGTGTGTGTGTGTCCCAAAACTTTAACCAAAACTTTAACCTTCATCATAACTTTTGCAATATTGAACATAGCAACTTGATTTTTGGCATGCATGTGTATCTCATGGAGCTGCACATTTTGAGTGGTGAAAGGTCAAAGTCAAGGTCATCCTTTAAGGTCAAAGGTCAAAAAAAATAATTAAAAAACTTTAACCAAAACTTTAACCTTCTTCATAACTTTTGCAATATTGAACGTAGCAACTTTATATTTGGCATGCATGTGTATCTCATGGAGCTGCACATTTTGAGTGGTGAAAGATCAAGGTCATCCTTAAAGGTCAAAGGTAAAAAAATAATCAAAGTGGCGCATTAGGGGGCATTGTGTTTCTGACAACCACATTTCTTGTTAGCATTGTCTTACCCCTGTTACATGCAATGTACATGTGGCTTATTAAATTGGAAACCCTGGTTTGCATGAGAATATTTTGCAAAACATAGTTGAAAAAACATACATGTATACAAACTTAGTCATTACTGTTAGTATAATGAGCACCTCTATTTCTGAATATTTTGATTGGATGGTTATGGGCCTTTATGCGTGTGTCACATTTATGTATGTGAAAGTGTGTAATTAGACAAAAGAATTTATATTTTTTTATTTTTTGGGTAACAATCACTTATTTTAGAGTTATTTATAAGTAAATCTTACAGATTGCATCTGCTAATCATGAACTCAACGAAGTCAGCTCAAGGAAGTGGAAGGCATGCTTGGAAAATAGAAGTTTCCATTATGAAGGCAAATTTTAGTATATTTCAAATTTGTAACCAAATGAAGTGACAAGATCTTGAATGAAAATTTGATTGAACATTTGTTATCTGTCAAGAGAAACAGTTTGAAGCGAATGAATTAAGTATTGCCTATTGTCTATAAGTTAATTGTGTGACCTGAACCCTGTGAGGGATATTACTTATTTTTATACGCTGGTTTTGAAAAAACGGGACGTATTATAGTTTCACCCTTGGCGGGCGGCGGCGTCCATAATAGTGTCCACTCTCTAATTCAAATAGTTTTCACCCGATCTTCACCAATCTTGGTCAGAAGTTGTATCTAGACAATATCTAGGTCAAGTTTGAATATGGGTCATGCCAGGTCAAAAACTAGGTCACGGGGTCACTTAGTGCATTTGAAGGATTTAGCATTGGTGGCTCTCTAATTGGAGTAGTTGTCATCTGATCTTTACCAAATTTGGTCATAAGTTGTGTGTAAATGATATATAGGTCAAGTTCAAATATGGGTTATGCCGGGTCAAAAACTAGGTCGCGAGGTCACTTAGAGCATTTCATGCATTTCGCATGGTGTCTGCTCTCTAATTGAAGTAGTTTTCATCCAATCTTCACAAAATTTGGTCAGAAGTTTTATCTAGACAATATCTAAGTCAAGTTCAATTATGGGTCATGCCGGGTCAAAAACAAGGTCAGGGGTTCACTTAGTACATTTCAAGGATTAAGCATGGTGTCCGCTCTCAAATTGAAGTAGTTATCATCCGATCTTCACCAAATTTGGTCAGAAATTGTGTCAAAATGTTATCTAGGTCAAGTTCAAATATGGGTCACGCCAGGTCAAAAACTAGGTCACGAGGTTACTTAGTGCATTTTAAGCATTTAGCACGGTGTCCACTCTCTTATTGAAGTAGTTTTCATCTGATCTTCAACAAATGTGGTCAGAAGTTGTATCTAGACAATATCTAGTTCAAGTTCAAATATGGGTCATGCTGGGTCAAAAACTAGTTCACAGGGTGCATTTCAAGGATTTAGCATGGTGTAAGCTCTTTAATTGAAAGAGTTTTCATCCGATCTTCACCAAATTTGGGCAGAAGTTGTGTCTTAATGATATCTAAGTCAAGTTCAGATATAGGTCATGCCGGGTCGAAAACTAGGTCACTTAGTGCATTTCCAGCGTTTAGCATGGTGTCCAAAACCTTCAAACGGGTGTATCTTGTGACAGTTTAGCACTCTTGTTTATTACATTAAAGCCACACACCTTGAAATGAAATACATGTTACTCAGTACATATAGATGCAATTTGAAAGTGTGCAAAATTGTCATTAAATCTATAGCCTAGTTAGCAAGTAATTTATTTTTTATATTTTAAAACTGAATGTATGATTTGTATACGTACATGTTCAATTCGAGAAACACAATTATTTTTAAGTTTTAAAGCACAAGAAAGACGGATTTCTACCTTGCAACCACCAGATATATTCTAATTGGCAAAGATAAAATATGTTTCTTATTTATATCAAAATTTACTATGCCAGATATTTCATTTCAAGGTGTGTGGCTTTAAGGAATGTTTTTTAAATGGGTATATTACCAAGATCTGCACAGCCAGGGTGATATTAACCTTCAGATGTTAAAGCTTTCTAAGAATTTTAAGGCTTGCCTTTTATACTTGAAATGATAAATCATTAACATGTTTTGTTCTTTAGGAACATACAAACATTTCCCACCCACCATGTGGATCAAGATGTTTGGGCTGATGATTCTGGGTCGTATGTGTGGACAAGGTGGTCTTCATTACATCATGATGCAGCTGTGTATTCAACAACATGTTAACCTGTCCCAGCGGATGTTGATGCTCTTAAATCTCTTAAATGATGTTGAGAAAAATCCAGGACCGGTACTTTATGACAAAATATACATCGTTTATTGAATAACTATATATATTTATTTTAACATTAAAGTGATTTTTTTCTTGCATTTTTGTGCCTTTTATTACTGAGAACTATTTTATCATATGTTGGTGATTGAAACCCAGGACCTGTAAGTGCTTCTTAATATTTGCAACAAATGACAAATCATGTTAAGTTTTTGAAACATCTGTTTTTTGTTCAGTTAAAGGACATATTGAACTCACTAATTGCTAAGTTAACTTAGATGCATCAAGTTTTTATTGATGATTTCTACTTTCTGTTGAATCATTATCCTTTCCAAAGCCAGAGAGATATAGTGTTGGCGTTTTCCATCGGTCAGTCTGTCAGTCCATCCATCTGTTTGTTACAAACATTTTAGGGCTTCATATCATGAATTTAATAAGATTTCAACATGGAAAAATAAGTGTATGCCATATTCATACAATAGTGCAAATTTACTTTTTTTCTTTCTTTTTAGATTAGTTATTAACAGAAGAACAGAACAGTAACATACTTTTATTACATTAACAGAGGCTCTGATTATATGTGTATCTGCGTAAAGAACTCATAGAAAATATCAATATATAGATAAATAAAACAAAAATAGAGTTAAACAAATCATGGTGAAATCCACAATACACACCAAGAGCTATTAGTAGGCTTATCTCCATTGACTTATTTCACAGTAAATCTCTTTTTTAACCAGGTTTTCCGAAGGAAAAAACTGGTTATTAGATTGGCGAATGCGGGCGGGCTGGCTGGCTGGCGGGCTGGCTGGCGGGCTGGCGGGCTGGCGGAATAAGCTTGTCCGGGCCATAACTATGTCGTTCATTGTCAGATTTTAAAATCATTTGGCACATTTGTTCACCATCATTGGACGGTGTGTCGCGCGAAATAATTACGTCGATATCTCCAAGGTCAAGGTCACACTTTGAGTTCAAAGGTCAAAAATGGCCATAAATGAGCTTGTCCGAGCCATAACTATGTCGTTCATCGTCAGATTTTAAAATCATTTGGCACATTTGTTCACCATCATTGGACGGTGTGTCGCGCGAAATAATTACGTCGATATCTCCAAGGTCAAGGTCACACTTTGAGTTCAAAGGTCAAAAATGGCCATAAATGAGCTTGTCCTGGCCATAACTATGTCATTCATTGTGAGATTTTAAAATCATTTGGCACATTTGTTCACCATCATGGGACGGTGTGTCCCACGAAAGAATCACGTCAATATCTCCAATGTCAAGGTCGCCACGACTAAAAATAGATTAAAAAAAAACAAAAAAACTTACAAAGGGGGGTAATTTTTTTTGGTCATTTCAAAAGTTCAGTTTGAGTTTTCTCCCTTTATCAGATTTTTTTTTCACAATGAAAACCTGGTTTTGTGACAATTTTGTCCCTTGTTTTGCCTTTTCATTAACATTTTCAATCAAAAATAACATTTATGAAAAACTTAGTCAATGATTATAACTAAAGTTAAAAATGTGGACACTGTAAGTTAATTGACTTTGGCTTCCAATCTGCAGTTTACAAAGTTGCTTGTTATAGGAGTATTCGTGCAAATGGATATCCTGCAAGGAAGACTTCCACTCCATAGGACAGCAAGATGCACATATCATCTCTCATGTGGTTCAAGAGAAATGCTGTAGATGGGGAGACTGTACCAAAGTCCTGAGCTTTAATAGTCTTGAAAACCATGAACTTAAACATCTCTATGATGTGAGTTTAGAACTGTGTATGAACTGGTGTTGCTTCATTTTCTGCATATCTTTATCTCAGTCTTCTCTAGTTTTGATGGTCAAATACATATTGTCTGCCAGTTTTTTTCCCCCAATACTGCCGTTCATCGTTTGCTTGCATCAAGAGTTTTAAAAGAAATTAAAACTCATTTGTTTAGTTAGAATCTTATGAAAGACTTAAATGGCCATGTTTAATACAATTGTATAACAACATATATGAGCTAAAAAAATAGTTGGAATAATTAATGTTTATATGAACATAACAAATTTACTTAAAATCATAGGTCTTGTTTTTGTCTGCCACTATAAGAACCAGAACATATTTCGGACATTCGAGGATTGACTTGCTGTGTTAGAGGATCATCAGGTGATGGAAGAAACCAGGCTTTTTTCGACTCAATGTTGATGAAACCTGATCGACATGCTCATCTTGGTTGAGTAAGCCTGGGTTGAGTGTTTCCAAAAAGTAGGTAACCTGGTGAAATCTTAGGAAAACATTGTAACCAGATCCAGGTTTATTTGACTGACAGACCGATGGACAGTGGGTCAACCGTAAATCCCTTCATGTGAAAACGGTAGGGACAAAATAAATATCACATTGCTCTTCTGAGTTCATTTGAAAACCAAGTTTTATCACAAAATTAAAATGGTCAATGTATTATTTTGTGTATTTAAAAATTATGTGAATATTAAGTTTCATGAAATCTTACTGAGTTTTCTCAATTTTAGCTACTATTCGGACATGGACTGACGGACAAATGGGCAACAATGTCGCAATTTGTATACCAAGTTTTATAAGAATTGTTTCATAAAAGTAACCAATGTGTCTGTTCTATGTCAAGGTAACTACTAGGATGAAATACACAAAAAGATTTTGGTTCACAATAGGGTAGGCTCCGCGTGCCGTGAACCGGGCAACAGCTTTTGTCATTTAACATTTGTGTTATAATGGCATAAGCTGGCAGATACCCTTTAACTTTAACGCTGTTTTCCGATAATTTCTCGGAAAATACAATCTAGCAATTTTTATTTAATTTAGATTACTAAAAATTAATATTATATTTATGCCCCCCCCTTGGAAGAAGAGGGGTATATTGTTTTGCACATGTCAGTTGGTTGGTCCACCAGATGGTTTCCTGATGATAACTCAAGAACGCTTTGGCCTAGGATCATGAAACTTCATAGGTTTATTGATCTCGAAATAGTAAAATGGTTTCCGGATGATAACTCAAGAACGCTTACGCCTAGGATCATGAAACTTCATAGGTACATTGATGATGACTCGGAGATGACATCTATTGATTTTCAGGTCACTAAGTCAAAGGTCAAGGTCACAGTGACTCGAAATAGAAAAATGGTTTCCGGATGATAACTCATAAATGCTTACGCCTAGGATCATAAAATAAAAAAATCATTGGTACATTGATAATGACTGGCAGATGACCGCCTTCATAGGTACATTGATAATGACTGGCAGAAGACCCCTATTGATTTTCAGGTCACTAGGTCAAAAGTCAAGTTCACAGTGACAAAAACGTATTCACAATGGCTGCCACAACAACTGACAGCCCATAGGGGGGGCATGCATGTTTTACAAACAGCCCTTGTTCTGTGTTAAAATTATGTACACGTCTGCGTTAAATAAATATGTTCACATTTGAAATAAAGCTAAAAATGTGTATTGTTGTCATTAGTAATTTGAACCGAATTGCTCTGTGGGAAGTATAAGTACTATCAACCAGACCTAAATATGTGGGTAATTAAAGAGCACGAGAAAAGATGAAAATTAAGTTAGCTCAACCATTTTAAGCAATATTACTGGGTCACACTTTTTACGATGCAAAATCTGAAGAGTCCCTAGACTATGATGAATACTTACACGAGGAGTGTCCTATTCATTGCTGCCGCATGATCCTATCAGTAACGAATTAACGCTTGTATCGTTAAAGCAAGTCGTATATTCACGTTTATAAATATTTAAATAGAAAATAAAGGTTTAATTGTCGCATATCCACCGCATGATGTGTTTCTTATAAAGTGCACGTATATTCAAACCGAACAATTTTGTCCTTAGATAAAAATATACTACATGTGATCATATGTGGCCTCACAAGGCTTATTATGAATTTATTATATCGCCATCGCAATGAGATGTAAATAGTTCATACATGCACAGTGTTCTTTCAACACAACCAAATCACACTTATAGTCGCGTCTTGCGAAAATAGGTCTTAATGCGTATGCGGCCAGCGTAAGTCAAACACGGTCTGCGCTATTTCGCAGTGATTGTTGTTAGGTCAAAACGTGCACGAAGAAGTCCGGATTTCCGCAGTGATTTGGCCAATGCTGTGGGTGATTTCTCTGAAATCAATAATTAAAATATTCTGATTCATTCATTCGGGTCTACAGGCGTGAAATTTCCCCATCATTTAATTGTTTGTTGATAAAGGGTATTTTATGTGAAAAGCTTGGTAAGACAGCTACGCCGAACAACCGAACTAGCATTCATTAATTTGATCAAAATATGCACACAGCAGAATGATTGTGTTTCTTACATGGCTTTTAGAAGAACAGACCATGCAGGCGAGCAGTGAACAATATGATTAGGTTTAGTTGCCCTTACCCTATATACCCTTGGTATGACTTGTGAGTGTTGAACTAATGTGCTACAGCATCACTTAAATACGAACATACGAGATAGTCAGGTATCCCCGCATAATGACATATAGAATATTACTGGGTAGATACCGCTTGGCAAACTTGAGCCTGGGATAGTCGGTTATACCCGCTTTGTGAAATTAGGAATATAACAGGTTTGATATAATATTAACAGTACGTAGTTGGGGGTTATAGGAAATACCCGCTATATGACTATCCTGTATATAACTAAATGACGTCAAAAATACAACTGATGTGATACGGCATTACTTATACGAGCATAGGGTAGTAAGGTATAACTCGCCTCCTACAAAAATGACCTGATTCGATTTGCTTTGAGAGGCCATGTGCCCATTGTGTATTTTTCCATACACCCTGAGAAATTTCCATACACCCCGAGTAATCGGTTGATATATAATGGATACACAGTTAGTAACTGATTGTGTATAGGATATACACCCTCAGTTCCCTTCTCGAGCTTCGCTCTCATACACCATCAGTTACAAACAGTGTAACTAATACGGTATTACTTATAACAGCATGGGGTAGTAGTATATACCGCTATATAACTCGCTAGTATAGTACAGGCTTGATACGGCATTACTTATATACGAGCATTGGGTAGTAGGATATATCCGGTATATTGCTCGCTAGTAAAGTACTGGCTTGATACGGCATTACTTATATACGAGCATGGGGTAGTAGGATATACCCGCTATATAACTCGCTAGTATAGTACTGGCTTGGTACGGCATTACTTATATACGAGCATGGGGTAGTAGTATATATCCGGTACATGACTCGCTAGTATAGTACTGGCTTGATACGGCATTACTTATATACGAGCATGGGTAGTAGGATATACCCGGTATATAACTCGCTAGTATAGTACTGGCTTGAAACGGCATTACTTATATACGAGCATGGGGTAGTAGGATATACCCGGTATATAACTCGCTAGTATAGTACTGGCTTGATACGGCATTACGTATATACGAGCATGGGGTAGTAGGATATACCCGGTATATGACTCGTTAGTATAGTACCGGCTTGATACGGCATTACTTATATACCAGCATTGAGTAGTAGGATATATCCGGTATATAGCTTGCTAGTATAGTACCGGCTGGATACGGCATTACTTATATACGAGCATGGGGTAGTAGTATATACCCGCTATGACTCTTTAGTATAGTACCGGTTTGATACGGCATTACTTATATACGAGCATGGGGTAGTAGAATATACCCGCTATATAACTCGCTAATTGGTACTGGCTTGATACGGCATTACTTATAATGAGCATGGGGTAGTAGGATATACCCGCTATATACTCGCTAGTATAGTACTGGTTTGATACGGCATTACTTATATACCAGCATGGGGTTGTAGAATATACCCGGTATACAACTCGCTAGTATGGTACTGGCTTGATACGGCATAACTTATATAAAGGCATGGGGTATTAGGATATACCCGGTATATGACTCGCTAGTATAGTCCTGGGTTGGTACGGCATTACTTACATACGAGCATGGGGTAGTAGTATATACCCGCTATGGCTCGCTAGTATAGTACTGGCTTGATACGGCATTACTTTTATACGAGCATGGGGTAGTAGGATATACCCGGTATATGACTCGTTAGTATAGTACTGGCTTGATACGGCATTACTTATATACGAGCATGGGGTAGTAGGATATACCCGCTCTATAACTCGCTAGTTTAGTACTGGCTTGAAACGGCATTACTTATATACGAGCATGGGGTAGTAGGATATACCCGCTATATAACTCGCTAGTATAGTACCGGCTTGATACGGCATTACTTATATACGAGCATGGTGTAGTAGGATACACCCGGTATATAACTCGCTAGTATAGTACTGGCTTGAAACGGCATTACTTATATACGAGCATGGGGTAGTTGGATATACCCGGTATAAGACTCGTTTACCAGCATGGGGTAGTAGGATATACCCGGTACATAACTCGCTAGTATAGTACTGGCTTGTTACGCGGCATTACTTATATACCAGCATGGGGGTAGTAGGATATACCCGGTACATAACTCGCTAGTATAGTACTGGCTTGATACGGCATTACTTATATACCAGCATGGGGTAGTAGGATATACCCGCTATATTACTCGCTAGTATAGTACTGGCTTGATACGGCATTACTTATATACGAACATGGGGTAGTAGGGTATACCCGGTATATGACTCGCTAGTATAGTACTGGCTTGGTACGGCATTACTTATATATAAGCATGGGGTAGTAGTATATACCCGCTATGACTCGCTAGTATAGTACCGGCTTGATACGGCATTACTAATGTACGAGCATGGGGTAGTAGGATATATCCGGTATATGACTCGCTAGTATAGTACTGGCTTGATACGGCATTACTTATATACGAGCATGGGGTAGGAGGATATACCCGCTATATAACTCGCTAGTATAGTACTGGCTTGATACGGCATTACTTATATACGAGCATGGGTAGTAGGATATATCCGATACATGACTCGCTAGTATAGTACTGGCTTGATACGGCATTACTTATATACGAGCATGGGGTAGTAGTATATACAATGGCTGTTTGTAAAACATGCATGCCCCCCATATGGGCTGTCAGTTGTAGTGGCAGCCATTGTGTGAATACGTTTTTTGTCACTGTGACCTTTGACCTAGTGACCTGAAAATCAATAGGGGTCATCTGCCAGTCATGATCAATGTTCCTATGAAGTTTCATGATCCTTAGTTTCATGATCCTAGGCCTAAGCATTCTTGAGTTACCATATTGAAACCATTTTATTATTTGGAATAACTGTGACCTTGACCTAGTAACCTGAAATCAAGATGGGTCATCTGCCAGTCATGATCAATGTACCAATGAAGTTTCATGATCCTAGGCCTAAGGGTTCTCAAGTTATCATCCGGAAACCATCTGATGGACGGACCGACCGACCGACATGTGGAAAACAATATACCCCTCTTCTTCGAAGGGGTGCATAATTAGAGAGCGGACACCATGCTCAAAGTTTAAAACGCACTAAGTGACCCCTTGGCCTAGATTTGACCCGGCATTACCCATATTCGAACTTGACCTAGACATCATATAGATACAACATCTGACCAAGTTTGGTGAAGATCGGGTAAAAACAACTTGAATTAGAGAGCGGACACTTAACACGGACCGACAGACAAGACAGGCAGACGGACCGACAAACTTCGTTTGTGGGGGTATAAAAATGTATTAATAATGCTACTGGTATTTCATTTCTGCGTATTTTAGTCTTATATACAATATGTATAGTTTTCTATTAAGTGCATTATTCCAATTTACTATTCATGACACTAACTTCTACGTTATAAACAAAAACTTTCAGATCATTTGCTGTTATTTGTAAACTGAACGAGCAAAGAAAAAAATCTTACGTTTTGAATAACTAATAAATCCTTCCAACAATAAGCATTTTTCCTTGTGACTTGACTTTCACTGGGAATCAAACCCAGATCTCCCGACTTACTTAGTAAGTCGGCATGTTTTCTTTACACCATGAAAGCGATAAGTTGAAGGAAAAAGCTAATCTTATGTACACACAAATATATTTAATGGATAAAATTTTTAGAAGTCTTTTCCTACAAGTCTGTATTAAAACCATTTGACCCCCATGGCATGGCCAGTTTTATGCTAACTACAATTGTGTTTAGTTTTACTACATTTACACGATGCTTTGCTGAATACCAAATATCTATGCAGTCAGATTCATAGATAATTTCCACTTTATACATTAATTAAATTTGGACTTGCTCACATTTTGGCAAAATGACAATTTTCCAAAACAATCAAATTATAGAACAAGAGCCCTAAGGTGCTCAACTGTGACCAGAAGTAACTAAACTATTCTGAGAGGGTGTAGTTTAGAATAATAAATGAACTTGATGAAAAATATGTAATTTGTAGGCAAATATCATTTATAAACTTGACTTTGCTTATCATTACAGCAAATGTTTTGACAAACTTTAAACAAGATGTGTTTGTGAACACAATGTCCCCCTATATGACGTTTGACCTTGTAGGATGACCTTGACCCTTCACCACTCAAAATGTGCAGCTCCATGAGATACACATGCATTTCAAATATAAAATTGCTAGCTTCAATATTGCAGAAGTGACATTACATGATCAATTTTGACCCATATATTTGACCTTGAAGGATGACCTTGACCTTTCACCAATAAAAATGTGCAGCTCCATGAGATACACATGCATGCAAATATCAAGTTGCTATCTTCAATATAGAAAAAGTATTCATAAATTAGCGATTTGGGCCACATATATTTGACCTCTGACCTTGAAGGATGACCTTGACCTTTCACCACTCAAAATGTGCAGATCCATGAGATACACATGCATGCCAATATCAAGTTCTATCTTCAATATTGCAAAAGTTATTGCAAATTTTAGTTGGCGCAAAC